>NW_006800658.1:54999-128571 GCF_000485575.1 Poecilia formosa | reverse complement strand
TTGAAATATCTATCTTTTAATTTGAGCACATTATTTCATTGAGTAAAAAAAAAAATCAAGGACAAAAAATAGTTTCAGTCACCAGATGCACAATCATTACCATCAACATGCATTTTTTTTTTTACAATATCTTAATACAGTATTATTCTGTCTTTTCTTCATCTGAGTGCACAGGTGTTTTGTAGGATATAGATCTGAGGTCTAAAAGACCTGTAAAAATTTTAATTATGTCTGGTTTTTTAAAAAAAAAAAGAAATCTCCTTTAAATTGCTTATTCTTTTTGTTTAAATGCAAATCAATTGCTGGGTTTCAGACACGTGACCCGGATGACGCGCGAAATTCAGATGGTGGTCTGGAAGTGAATCTCTCCAGTTCAAAACAGAGCAGAATCGATCACAGCGAGTACCCTAATGCCCTAAATAGGTTGGAACAGAGGAGTTACCAAGATAAAATACGGGTATATTTAGGATATGATCCATATTATCTCGATTAAAAAAATACTTGTCATAAAGGATTTAATCGGCGTTGAGGCGATCGACATAACCAAATCTGGTGCTACAGACCTCATACAACGAACCAGAAGAAACTTTTCAAAAGCCTGAAGCATATTAATTATTTTTGTTTCGGGCTGGGTCAACCATTTAGGATAAAAAGAAGCAATAAATGGCTGTCGACTTGTTTTTGCCCCGGGTGAGTAGAGAGTAGTGCCATTTTAAGTATGATAATGCTATCGCTAACAACAAGCTAACCCATGTTATTTCTATGCACTTGGATCTCCTGGTAAATAATTTATTTAGCTTCTGTAAACCCAAATTCATGCTGGAGTTGTATGTTAACGTTGAGTCATTATAGGTCCAATGTAATCGATCAATTTCCAGCTTATTCTTGGAAGACTTTCCTAGAACCAAAAGGGATAAATAGTCCGTCCAGTCTGTTCTGGATCTGCCTTAGAATCACTTCTCAGTGGGATGTGCCTGATAAAACCCCCAATGCCCAAGAGCCATCCCATCAAATGGATTGAACAACCTCAAATGACTCCTTTTGATGCGAAAAGTATCCTATTAATTGAAGAATAGGGTACTGCCATGACCCCAAGACCAGAGATTAGGATGACTGGATGACTATAAATTAAATGGTGAATTTTCTTACATTTTTCTGTGTTGTATCTTCCTAAAAAAATTCTAGTTTTAGGCTGTATGCACATTTTTACCAGGAGTACTAACAAATTTATCTAAGTCTGTCAATTTGGAGCATTTTTCATAAGTACGTCCAGGAACAGATTGTTGTTGTTTTCATTGTGGACCAACCAGTATTTGTCTGACCTGAACTAGTTAAAAAATTTCTAACTCTCTCTCTTTTTAAGCTTTTTTTTTTTTTTCAAAAATAATGCTCTAAAAAATAAAAATAATTTATATGCCACTCCAAAAAGTAATTTTATTTTGAGTGCTTTTACTTTGCAAACTTTTAGCATCAAGTGTTGGTATATGATTTTTTTTTTTCACATGGGTAAACTTTTAAAATAAATAAAAATGTATTGGCTATATGAGTTCTATTATGCTCTTACAGGAGAACCAAAAAATATTTTAAATTAAATTTAAAAGAACGCAAAGAGCCACTTACGTATGGTACACCTTGTGGTGACATACCGTTAATACATTTGTTTGTCCTCTTCTTTTTAACGCTGACAGTAAATAAAATCGTTTTTGAAAAATGGGGGTGAGGCACAGAACGGTGTTAAACTGACAGAAACGTATTGAAGCTACTTAAATTCACACTTTCAAAATCTAATTTCAAAATTCTCTTGAAGGTTGCTTTGTTAATTCAGAAAATCTTTATTTCTCGATTTTCTATTCAATAATTCTTCACTGTTTTCTCAGCTGAACAATATCTATGTTATACATTTTACTAGCCTGTATGCACAGGCACTGCTGATTGTTCCCTGTGTCTGATCTACTATTCCCCTGAGATAACTCACTTCAAAAATGTGTCGACAGTTATACCGAGTCATTATGGAAGTGGCTTTTTTCTGTCAAGAAAAAAGGATTTCTGAGACCTATTTTCAGTGTAAAAAAAAACAAAACTACTGGTAAGAGAGACAGATAAACCAGACCTGACTGATAATCAATTAACACAGCTCAGCTCTATAAGAAATCTGCCCATTTGTTCTCTCTTGGTGAAAACCTCCTGATCCAATTCCTTAAGACTCCATATGCACCCTGCTTTTAACATAAGACCATGATGGAAACGTTTATGGTGCACTTGTAAAGTGAGTTTATCTGGTTTACCAGCAGTTGGATATCCTGAAACCACAACGCTAACAAGTGTAGCAACATAAACATGTGAAATGCTAAGAGCATGGTATAGCTTTTCATCATAAACCTGCCTTATATTTCTCCGCAACTTTAATTCAGAACTGTCTTCTGATGTTCCTTGGCATTCATGATGATGTTTATATCCACCAATGTTCACTAAGATCCCTACAAAATGCGCTCAATTACAATTCTTTGAAAAACGACTTGCCTCTTCACTCATGGGAAAGTTAAGCACTAACTCAAATTCTCTTAATTTGTGGTTGATGGCTCTGGTTGTGGTTCACTGAACTCCCAAAACCTTAAGGATGCCTTTGACCCTTTGTAGCCTTTACAGACTGATACATGTTTTGCTTTTGGAGGTTAATTCCCAGTTAATTCATCATTTACCCAGGATTCACAGGGGTTAGGGACTACAACTGAAACAAAACAAAACTACTGGTAAGAGACAAATACTCATATAACTTGAGTATTTTAATAGTTCAAACACCAAATACCAGAAACTGATATCCACAGTCTTCCTAATATCTGCTGTTGGTGTTACAACCAAACACACCAAATAAAATGAATGATGCTCTGGGATTTTTGCCTTGCGAACGCCAGCCAATTGCTTGTCAAGTAGCTCTAGGTCTATTTCAGCTTCTGAAATTGCATTTTCTTTTGAGTTTTTTGGATATATTTAAAAGTATATCCAATAAAACATGTAAATCAATTGATTTTTCATGAATAAGTTTGAGTTACATTCCACATAAAAATTAAATAACTTCTTTTTTTAGTTTTTTTTTTTTTTCTTGCTGATTCCTCTTTGGTATAAAATGTTGCTAGAATGTAGTTTTCACAGCAGAAATCAAAACACAGAGATGGACTCTTTTAGCTTTTTTTGTCTGCTGAAGAAAGTTGATTGCACTGACTTTTATTTAATGATATAAGAATAGAGAGGGCTGAATACATAAGCATGCCACACTTTTTTAGATTTTATTTGCATCCTTTTGTGTCTACTTAATGATTATTCTCTGCTTTGTTTGGAACTATCAGAAAGAAAGAAAGAAAAAACACCATCTAGTTAACAGCAGAAACCCAAGACGATTTCTCATGGAGCTGAACTTTTTCATCAGCTACTGAATTAGTTATGTTTGAGGAACATGAATGAGATTAATTCCCCTCTGCCATGGCGCTTTCCTTGAAGGATAATTCTCCAATCCTCCACTAGAGTGCATTCACACCCGGCTTCATCCGTAAGAGTGCACCATGTCAGAAGAGGAATGTTCATACAATGAGGGTCTGTGTATAGTAGCTCTGGTATTGCCTCGGTCTACCACACGGACAAATGATTGTCAATGGACTATAGAGACGAATCTCAATCGGTTACTCTAGCGGCTCCACGCGTTTCGACCTCCTGTGTTTCCCCCCCCTCTTGCTTTGCGATCAAATTCCTCTCTGGATGGAGATGGACAAACAAAGAGAGAAAGGACTAATTTCCAAACAACAATGCCGTGAGTCTTGAAGTTTTGTGGATTCGGTGTCTTTATGTGCTTGCTTCTCTCGCTCTGGGAACGAACCGCTCACTCCCATATTCTCGGCTCCTCTGACGGTCGCACTCTTTCGGCTATGCAACGGGTGTAACACACACACACACACACACACACGGGCTGAAAATGTAGCACGGACGGTGGGAGTGAAGTTGTGCGTGCCATGGTTTTGAATCATCGGAGGGATTCGCGTTGAATGCAGCCTGTTTGTCTCTGAGCAGAGGTCGCGTCGTTAAGGAAGAGAAGATTCATTCCAGTTGTGACCCCCACGACTCCTCATGTTCGGAAAACATTTTACCCCGAAAGAGTAGGATGCTGTAACTTTGGGACTTTTTCCTCTTTTTTTTAGGCACACGAGGACAGTAGTTTGGACATTTTCTTACCTAAATGTTTGGTGTTTTCATATGGGAACTGTCAATTTAAACTAATATCCAAAATAAATAGGCCAGCATTTCAGTTTTTCCACATGGAATTCTAGTTAAATCCCTTACACATTGTTTTCTTGCTCTGGCTGAGAGGACCTCAGCTTTTCTAAACTTGTGAGGGACCAGCGGGCATGGGAGAGGCGACTCCCGCTCAGTCTGCTGCTGGTGCTGCTGCAGGGACCTTCGTGCCCATGCTGGGCGTCGGGTTAGGAGCCATGCCCGGCGGGGTGGTCGGCAACGGACCGATGGTGGCCACCTCCAGAGGAGGCTCCGCGGACCCCCAGCTGCACAACGCCATCGTGGAGCGTCTGCGCGCCCGCATTGAGCAGTTCAGGAGGCACCACTCCACCTGCGAGAACCGCTACCAGAGGGGTCAGGCCGAGAGCTCCGACCGGGAGCACGAAAACACACTGCACCTGCTTAACATCGTCCAACAGGGGCCCGGGAACCGAAAGAGCAAAGGGAGCCGGGGATCGAACCAACAACCTCCAGACTACAGCAGGGCCAATGGAGAGCAGAAGGGATCAGAGGGCGAGCAGAAGATTTCCACCCGCATAGCGGTAAGTTGGGATCATCAGTCGACATGAATCATAAATATCGTTCTGATTAGCTCACCCAGTGTTTGAATGGGCCCTGAGCCAGCCCCTTCCTCTGGGCCCCAACAATCTTAAGGCTTTCATTAAGTTAAAAATGAGGTTTAAAGTCACCAAAATATAAAAATGAGGTTTAAAGTCACCAAAATATGGTGATTTTTAAAAAATATTCCATAAATATGAAATTGTTTAAAAGAAATTCTGTGCAGTGTCAATTAGTTCATAAAACTTGAAAAGAGGGGGGGAAAAAAACGATAAATTTGAAAAAATAAAAATAAAAATGCACCGCTACCCCCAAGACTGTGCCGCCCAGGGTAATGAGTCATATTTCCCATATTATAAATTCCCACTCAACTTACCTTCAGTTGGTAGTTTCGTTTGGGGTGACCAGATGGGAGGCTGCTAACTGAGGGCTGCAACGATTAATCAGAGTTATTGTGATGAATCAACTAATCTAATTTAGTAATCGGTTAATTGTTAACTAGAGTATACAGACCCACAAAAATACTGTTTGCTGAAAGAGCAACACACTCAAAGCAATAATTAATAAAAAAAATGCACAAAAGTATATACATTTTACATTTAAGATATAAAAAAGTTTTTCTGTGAATATGTTCTATCCAGAACTGCTCAATTTTAACATCACCTGGCTCACATTCTGTAAAAGAAGTATCCTATTAATCACATTTTTATATCGGTTGATGCAAAAAATAGTCAACAGATCAACCCTACATATAGTGATGTTAAGTGAAGGAGGAAGGACTGACATTGCAAGTGATCAAACATTCCCTAAAGGAATTTAATTTTACACAATAATTAGTTTATTTTTTATCTAAAAAGTAATTGTTTGTTTATAGATGTTTATTTGCTTTCTTTTTAAGTATTTCTAATATAGTATAAAAAACTAAAGTGTTAAATAAGAACTCTGCAGAATGTGCCATGCTTTTTTTAATCTGATTAATTGATTAATCATCAAAGTAATCAATCAAATAATTGAGTACTAAAATAATCATTAGCTGCAGCCCTAAACTGAGCTGGTTCAAGACATTGGCTATGATTCAGGGCTCCACTAGGCTATCAGAGCTCACAAGAAAAGCTTAACGTTTATGAAGTATTCCTCGAATTTCACCTGTGGGACAATAAAGTAACTCACCTGCTTTTAAGTCTATCTAAATATATTCCAATAAAAAACATATGCATCTAAAAGGACAATATAAACGTTTAGGCATTCTTAGTTGAAGGAGTTTTAGCTCCATTTCACCCATAAGACCAAAACCTACTATAAGACCAAAACATAATGCAGCATAACCTACAATGTATGAAATAGTTTTGGGGTTATTGGGCCGTGGAGAGGTTTAGAGTTTCCTCCCGAGTGTCGACATTTTCGTGCACTTTTGATTCGAACTGTGGGATGCAGGTGTGTGTTGCACGTAACCTAGTTAATACAGAATTTATCCAGTTTTGTGGTGCAGGAAGTTCAGTTTCTCTTTCTCAATAAGGCAGCAGTTTTCAAATGATCAATTCAAATGGCCATTGCCTGAATTATGTCTACTGCATGATGTATATTTTTCCATAATGATAAAGTTAAAGAATATACAATAATTAGACCAAATTTCTGTGTTCTCGGACTTTGGTTGGACTAACCATGCTGTACAGAAACTGTTGAGAGAGCAGTCGGTGAAATGTGAGATTTATTGTGTTGTTTTCTTTCATTGGGCATTTGGGAGTTCAGCAATGAGACTATGAATTATTTCCCAAGCAACATTTCAATATAGAGTCGAAGGGGTGAGAGTTTGCAGATGTTCTCTTTCCGAACTGGCTCGAGATGCCGGAGAGAAAAAACAAGCAATGAAACATTTTTTTCCAGTAAAACCCATAAAAACGCACTTAGGAAGGTTCTGTAGTTTTCTTTATTATTTTTTATCTGTGGAATGAAGCAAAACATGTTATCTCCTACGTATCCCACAGCTGCATTGACTTGAGACTTTATATTTATGATTGGATTTTACATGTGTGCTTTGCGAGTTGCTAAGTTAAATTCAGCTGCGAGACATGACGGGAGGTAAGACGGCAGCATCATGGATTATACTGACGGTCTAAAAGAGGTCAGGGAACATCATTATCATGCACCGTTTCATTTTTACTGATGTTGACTTGGGACTAGTGTGTTCTATATAAAACTGATGAGTGCAGCAAGATGTGCAGAGGAAATGAAGTCCTGGCGTACATGTTCATATAAAGCCTGAGGTTAATTTTTTTTCTTTTTTTCTTTTTTTTTTTCTCAGCTTGTGATGATTTGGTGAAGCAGAACAGCAGTCGTAGCAGAAATCTCACATTAAGTGCTCTGCCTCTATCCATCACTGATGGAGCCAGTTAATGCTTAAATGGATCAAAAATAAGTAAATTCGGAGGGTGAGAACTACAACGCTTTGCAAAAGCATTCATCTCCGTTGCTCTTTTATGCATTACGTCATTTTGCAACTGAGTGTTTTATTGAGATTGTATATTAGATCAATACACAGTATGGTATAACTGTAAACTGGAAGGAAAATTATTATTTTTTTAAATTAATTTTGAAAACATATATTTCCCAGTGACTTGTTGGGAAATATATGTCATGTAAGATTAGGTAAGCAGCACTAGATTCTTAAACAATATCCCAAGAACATAACATGGGCCACAGTTAAATTCAAAATGGACTGAATCTGGCACAAGTGCAACTTTACCAAAACATGACAGTCCAGCTAAACTGACAGGTTGGACAACATAAAGAGCTAAACTGAACGGGCTGTGGTAACTCAGGAGGAGCTGCAGATGTCCACTGCTCAGGCAAGAGAATTTCTGATGGAACTTAGTCATTTTCTACAAATTTATTCCTGTATTCTCAAAGAACCTGAGCTTCTGGTGATGTTTTTTTAGGAAAAATCTTAGAATTTCTCCAGTTCTATTATGAGAATTTGACCTTGGGAAGATGAAGGTTGTTCACAAACTCATTATTTATGATGNATTTTTACCAGGAGTACTAACAAATTTATCTAAGTCTGTCAATTTGGAGCATTTTTCATAAGTACGTCCAGGAACAGATTGTTGTTGTTTTCATTGTGTACCAACCAGTTTGTCTGACCTGAACTAGTTAAACAATTTCTAACTCTCTCTCTCTTTTTAAGCTTTTTTTTTTCAAAAACAATGCTCTAAAAAAATAAATATAATTTATATGCCTCTCCAAAAAGTATTTTTATTTTGAGTGCTTTTACTTTGCAAACTTTTAGCATCAAGTGTTGGTATATGATTTTTTTTTCCACACGGGTAAACGTTTAAAATAAATTAAAAAAAATTTATTGGCTATATGAGTTCTATTATGCTCTTACAGGAGAACCAAAAAATATTTTAAATTAAATTTAAAAGAACGCAAAGAGCCACTTACGTATGGTACACCTTGTGGTGACATACCGTTAATACATTTGTTTGTCCTCTTCTTTTTAACGCTGACAGTAAATAAAATCGTTTTTGAAAAATGGGGGTGAGGCACAGAACGGTGTTAAACTGACAGAAACGTATTGAAGCTACTTAAATTCACACTTTCAAAATCTAATTTCAAAATTCTCTTGAAGGTTGCTTTGTTAATTCAGAAAATCTTTATTTCTCGATTTTCTATTCAATAATTCTTCACTGTTTTCTCAGCTGAACAATATCTATGTTATACATTTTACTAGCCTGTATGCACAGGCACTGCTGATTGTTCCCTGTGTCTGATCTACTATTCCCCTGAGATAACTCACTTCAAAAATGTGTCGACAGTTATACCGAGTCATTATGGAAGTGGCTTTTTTCTGTCAAGAAAAAAGGATTTCTGAGACCTATTTTCAGTGTAAAAAAAAACAAAACTACTGGTAAGAGAGACAGATAAACCAGACCTGACTGATAATCAATTAACACAGCTCAGCTCTATAAGAAATCTGCCCATTTGTTCTCTCTTGGTGAAAACCTCCTGATCCAATTCCTTAAGACTCCATATGCACCCTGCTTTTAACATAAGACCATGATGGAAACGTTTATGGTGCACTTGTAAAGTGAGTTTATCTGGTTTACCAGCAGTTGGATATCCTGAAACCACAACGCTAACAAGTGTAGCAACATAAACATGTGAAATGCTAAGAGCATGGTATAGCTTTTCATCATAAACCTGCCTTATATTTCTCCGCAAGTTTAATTCAGAACTGTCTTCTGATGTTCCTTGGCATTCATGATGATGTTTATATCCACCAATGTTCACTAAGATCCCTACAAAACGCGCTCAATTACAATTCTTTGAAAAACGACTTGCCTCTTCACTCATGGGAAAGTTAAGCACTAACTCAAATTTTCTTAATTTGTGGTTGATGGCTCTGGTTGTGGTTCACTGAACTCCCAAAACCTTAAGGATGCCTTTGACCCTTTGTAGCCTTTACAGACTGATACATGTTTTGCTTTTGGAGGTTAATTCCCAGTTAATTCATCATTTACCCAGGATTCACAGGGGTTAGGGACTACAACTGAAACAAAACAAAACTACTGGTAAGAGACAAATACTCATATAACTTGAGTATTTTAATAGTTCAAACACCAAATACCAGAAACTGATATCCACAGTCTTCCTAATATCTGCTTTTGGTGTTACAACCAAACACACCAAATAAAATGAATGATGCTCTGGGATTTTTGCCTTGCGAACGCCAGCCAATTGCTTGTCAAGTAGCTCTAGGTCTATTTCAGCTTCTGAAATTGCATTTTCTTTTGAGTTTTTTGGATATATTTAAAAGTATATCCAATAAAACATGTAAATCAATTGATTTTTCATGAATAAGTTTGAGTTACATTCCACATAAAAATTAAATAACTTCTTTTTTTAGTTTTTTTTTTTTTTCTTGCTGATTCCTCTTTGGTATAAAATGTTGCTAGAATGTAGTTTTCACAGCAGAAATCAAAACACAGAGATGGACTCTTTTAGCTTTTTTTGTCTGCTGAAGAAAGTTGATTGCACTGACTTTTATTTAATGATATAAGAATAGAGAGGGCTGAATACATAAGCATGCCACACTTTTTTAGATTTTATTTGCATCCTTTTGTGTCTACTTAATGATTATTCTCTGCTTTGTTTGGAACTATCAGAAAGAAAGAAAGAAAAAACACCATCTAGTTAACAGCAGAAACCCAAGACGATTTCTCATGGAGCTGAACTTTTTCATCAGCTACTGAATTAGTTATGTTTGAGGAACATGAATGAGATTAATTCCCCTCTGCCATGGCGCTTTCCTTGAAGGATAATTCTCCAATCCTCCACTAGAGTGCATTCACACCCGGCTTCATCCGTAAGAGTGCACCATGTCAGAAGAGGAATGTTCATACAATGAGGGTCTGTGTATAGTAGCTCTGGTATTGCCTCGGTCTACCACACGGACAAATGATTGTCAATGGACTATAGAGACGAATCTCAATCGGTTACTCTAGCGGCTCCACGCGTTTCGACCTCCTGTGTTTCCCCCCCCTCTTGCTTTGCGATCAAATTCCTCTCTGGATGGAGATGGACAAACAAAGAGAGAAAGGACTAATTTCCAAACAACAATGCCGTGAGTCTTGAAGTTTTGTGGATTCGGTGTCTTTATGTGCTTGCTTCTCTCGCTCTGGGAACGAACCGCTCACTCCCATATTCTCGGCTCCTCTGACGGTCGCACTCTTTCGGCTATGCAACGGGTGTAACACACACACACACACACACACACGGGCTGAAAATGTAGCACGGACGGTGGGAGTGAAGTTGTGCGTGCCATGGTTTTGAATCATCGGAGGGATTCGCGTTGAATGCAGCCTGTTTGTCTCTGAGCAGAGGTCGCGTCGTTAAGGAAGAGAAGATTCATTCCAGTTGTGACCCCCACGACTCCTCATGTTCGGAAAACATTTTACCCCGAAAGAGTAGGATGCTGTAACTTTGGGACTTTTTCCTCTTTTTTTTAGGCACACGAGGACAGTAGTTTGGACATTTTCTTACCTAAATGTTTGGTGTTTTCATATGGGAACTGTCAATTTAAACTAATATCCAAAATAAATAGGCCAGCATTTCAGTTTTTCCACATGGAATTCTAGTTAAATCCCTTACACATTGTTTTCTTGCTCTGGCTGAGAGGACCTCAGCTTTTCTAAACTTGTGAGGGACCAGCGGGCATGGGAGAGGCGACTCCCGCTCAGTCTGCTGCTGGTGCTGCTGCAGGGACCTTCGTGCCCATGCTGGGCGTCGGGTTAGGAGCCATGCCCGGCGGGGTGGTCGGCAACGGACCGATGGTGGCCACCTCCAGAGGAGGCTCCGCGGACCCCCAGCTGCACAACGCCATCGTGGAGCGTCTGCGCGCCCGCATTGAGCAGTTCAGGAGGCACCACTCCACCTGCGAGAACCGCTACCAGAGGGGTCAGGCCGAGAGCTCCGACCGGGAGCACGAAAACACACTGCACCTGCTTAACATCGTCCAACAGGGGCCCGGGAACCGAAAGAGCAAAGGGAGCCGGGGATCGAACCAACAACCTCCAGACTACAGCAGGGCCAATGGAGAGCAGAAGGGATCAGAGGGCGAGCAGAAGATTTCCACCCGCATAGCGGTAAGTTGGGATCATCAGTCGACATGAATCATAAATATCGTTCTGATTAGCTCACCCAGTGTTTGAATGGGCCCTGAGCCAGCCCCTTCCTCTGGGCCCCAACAATCTTAAGGCTTTCATTAAGTTAAAAATGAGGTTTAAAGTCACCAAAATATAAAAATGAGGTTTAAAGTCACCAAAATATGGTGATTTTTAAAAAATATTCCATAAATATGAAATTGTTTAAAAGAAATTCTGTGCAGTGTCAATTAGTTCATAAAACTTGAAAAGAGGGGGGGAAAAAAACGATAAATTTGAAAAAATAAAAATAAAAATGCACCGCTACCCCCAAGACTGTGCCGCCCAGGGTAATGAGTCATATTTCCCATATTATAAATTCCCACTCAACTTACCTTCAGTTGGTAGTTTCGTTTGGGGTGACCAGATGGGGAGCTGCTAACTGAGCGAGGGCTGCAACGATTAATCAGAGTTATTGTGACGAATCAACTAATCGTCAACTAATTTAGTAATCGGTTAATTGTTAACTAGAGTATACAGACCCACAAAAATACTGTTTGCTGAAAGAGCAACACACTCAAAGCAATAATTAATAAAAAAATGCACAAAAGTATATACATTTTACATTTAAGATATAAAAAAAGTTTTTCTGTGAATATGTTCTATCCAGAACTGCTCAATTTTAACATCACCTGGCTCACATTCTGTAAAAGAAGTATCCTATTAATCACATTTTTATATCGGTTGATGCAAAAAATAGTCAACAGATCAACCCTACATATAGTGATGTTAAGTGAAGGAGGAAGGACTGACATTGCAAGTGATCAAACATTCCCTAAAGGAATTTAATTTTACACAATAATTAGTTTATTTTTTATCTAAAAAGTAATTGTTTGTTTATAGATGTTTATTTGCTTTCTTTTTAAGTATTTCTAATATAGTATAAAAAACTAAAGTGTTAAATAAGAACTCTGCAGAATGTGCCATGCTTTTTTTAATCTGATTAATTGATTAATCATCAAAGTAATCAATCAAATAATTGAGTACTAAAATAATCATTAGCTGCAGCCCTAAACTGAGCTGGTTCAAGACATTGGCTATGATTCAGGGCTCCACTAGGCTATCAGAGCTCACAAGAAAAGCTTAACGTTTATGAAGTATTCCTCGAATTTCACCTGTGGGACAATACAGTAACTCACCTGCTTTTAAGTCTATCTAAATATATTCCAATAAAAAACATATGCATCTAAAAGGACAATATAAACGTTTAGGCATTCTTAGTTGAAGGAGTTTTAGCTCCATTTCACCCATAAGACCAAAACCTACTATAAGACCAAAACATAATGCAGCATAACCTACAATGTATGAAATAGTTTTGGGGTTATTGGGCCGTGGAGAGGTTTAGAGTTTCCTCCCGAGTGTCGACATTTTCGTGCACTTTTGATTCGAACTGTGGGATGCAGGTGTGTGTTGCACGTAACCTAGTTAATACAGAATTTATCCAGTTTTGTGGTGCAGGAAGTTCAGTTTCTCTTTCTCAATAAGGCAGCAGTTTTCAAATGATCAATTCAAATGGCCATTGCCTGAATTATGTCTACTGCATGATGTATATTTTTCCATAATGATAAAGTTAAAGAATATACAATAATTAGACCAAATTTCTGTGTTCTCAGACTTTGGTTGGACTAACCATGCTGTACAGAAACTGTTGAGAGAGCAGTCGGTGAAATGTGAGATTTATTGTGTTGTTTTCTTTCATTGGGCATTTGGGAGTTCAGCAATGAGACTATGAATTATTTCTCAAGCAACATTTCAATATAGAGTCGAAGGGGTGAGAGTTTGCAGATGTTCTCTTTCCGAACTGGCTCGAGATGCCGGAGAGAAAAAACAAGCAATGAAACATTTTTTTCCAGTAAAACCCATAAAAACGCACTTAGGAAGGTTCTGTAGTTTTCTTTATTATTTTTTATCTGTGGAATGAAGCAAAACATGTTATCTCCTACGTATCCCACAGCTGCATTGACTTGAGACTTTATATTTATGATTGGATTTTACATGTGTGCTTTGCGAGTTGCTAAGTTAAATTCAGCTGCGAGACATGACGGGAGGTAAGACGGCAGCATCATGGATTATACTGACGGTCTAAAAGAGGTCAGGGAACATCATTATCATGCACCGTTTCATTTTTACTGATGTTGACTTGGGACTAGTGTGTTCTATATAAAACTGATGAGTGCAGCAAGATGTGCAGAGGAAATGAAGTCCTGGCGTACATGTTCATATAAAGCCTGAGGTTAATTTTTTTTCTTTTTTTCTTTTTTTTTTTCTCAGCTTGTGATGATTTGGTGAAGCAGAACAGCAGTCGTAGCAGAAATCTCACATTAAGTGCTCTGCCTCTATCCATCACTGATGGAGCCAGTTAATGCTTAAATGGATCAAAAATAAGTAAATTCTGAGGGTGAGAACTACAACGCTTTGCAAAAGCATTCATCTCCGTTGCTCTTTTACGCATTACGTCATTTTGCAACTGAGTGTTTTATTGAGATTGTATATTAGATCAATACACAGTATGGTATAACTGTAAACTGGAAGGAAAATTATTATTTTTTTAAATTAATTTTGAAAACATATATTTCCCAGTGACTTGTTGGGAAATATATGTCATGTAAGATTAGGTAAGCAGCACTAGATTCTTAAACAATATCCCAAGAACATAACATGGGCCACAGTTAAATTCAAAATGGACTGAATCTGGCACAAGTGCAACTTTACCAAAACATGACAGTCCAGCTAAACTGACAGGTTGGACAACATAAAGAGCTAAACTGAACAGGCTGTGGTAACTCAGGAGGAGCTGCAGATGTCCACTGCTCAGGCAAGAGAATCTCTGATGGAACTTAGTCATTTTCTACAAATTTATTCCTGTATTCTCAAAGAACCTGAGCTTCTGGTGATGTTTTTTTAGGAAAAATCTTAGAATTTCTCCAGTTCTATTATGAGAATTTGACCTTGGGAAGATGAAGGTTGTTCACAAACTCATTATTTATGATGAGTTTGTGTAAACAAGGCATGTAAACAAGGCATGATCAAACATGTTGATGCCATGTAGCAATTATTTTAATTTTGCATAGTTCAATAATCATAACACTTTTCTGAATCCAGTCTAGGCTGTATGAATGGTGCATTTCTTTCAATTTTCTGCTTTAGGTATTTGTTTTTTTATGTCTTACTTTCATGTGTCAATCAGTCAAACTTAGCAACATGGCCAACCAGACCTCCTCACTGAGTTTCTGTCAAGTCTTCACGCAAAGTTGCTCCTGGCACCTGACTGAATCACTGTTAAATTGGGATTCTTTGGCAGGAATACTTAAGCTCTCTCTGAGAGGATTCTGAGAATCTTTCAGAATATGGGCGCTGGTCTTTATGGAGGAGTGGCAAATAGGAAGCCATTGTTGGGGAAAAATGAGCAAAAAGGAATCCCATTTGGAAACTGTCAAAAACCATGTAGAAAACATAGAAAAGATATGGGAGAAGATGTAATCAGGACATCTTCGCACATTTACACATGTGACCAATGTGCAAAAGCTAAAGGTGTCTCAAACATAACTACATGTTCATGGTAGAAGCATCCTGGGTGGAGCTTTTACTTGTTTCATCAGGGAATGGGACTGATGTTGAAGCTGTGCTGGTAAAGTGACAAAATGTAAACCGATTTCCATTGTGGGTTTACTTTAGGAAAGGAAACTGTGTAGTTTAACGTTTGTGTCGTTTTTATAATTACTTCTGTGTAAATTGAAAATAGCTTTTTGCATATTTAGTGTGACAATAGGTAACTTTTATAAAAATGATTTGTTTACATATTTGTTAAAATATGAGGCAGATAATGTGTAAAAAAAATTAAGCTCCTCTCGCTCCAGCTGCCATCTGCAGAAATAAACTGCTCTCTGTCAGAAACAACCAATCAGAGTGAAGGGGAGGGTCTTAGCGATGTCAGTCATGCTTGTGTACGTGCTGCTCCCTCTCTCCCCCTTGCTCTTTACTGCGCTACACACAATGTCGGTGACGATGCTAAGTTAGCATGGCTGCTAACGATGGTGGACAAACAGTCTTCCCCACCATTAGCAGAGCTAATCTTGAGCTTGCTGTGTTGGGCTTTAATGATGTAGGTTATTATAGTACACGCTTCTCAGTTGTGAACAAAGGCATCAATAAAGGGCACATCTGTGGATGTTATTGACTGTTCACATTGTAATTTGCAACGGAACAGAAGACCAAGTGAGGGGCAAACGAAACAATAGATTATGGCTAGTTTATTGTGCATAGTAAGCAGCACTTAACAGCAATGAGGCCAGATTAACAGAAGATATGTCTTGTAGATAATTTTAGACATATTGGAAAGAAGAGATGAGAGCTTACTTATTGGCTTAGGGGAAAAAAAACGATTTCCCTTAATGCCTGCATGAACTCACTGAACGCTTTGGGATAGGTCATATTTTAGATTGCTGTTTTTTTTTTCTTTCTTTTTTTGTTCTAGCACTGGTTTCTCATTCTTTCCACTCATACCTGTATCGGTGGATGTGCCGAACACAGAAATAGGTCACTCAGTAGAGCTTACGAAACGCCAGCCCCTGTATTACATCTTACAGACATTTGTTTTCATCAGATGGGGATCCAGCATTATCTTACACCGTCTGTCAGCGAGAGCGATAGTGGGTATGGAAACTAAGAGCTCAGTGATACAGCCGCGCTAGCGTGCAATGCATTGTCATAACCTATTATAGTGTGCTTAACAAATGGCACTCTAAGCACCTTCTTGAAATATTTGCTGACCATGAAACTGTTTGAACCACAAGGCCCTCATATAAATGTTTAGAGCCACTGAATACATTTCCTGCACATGTTTACTTAAAGTCAAACAGGCCTTGAAAAAGCAGTAGACGAGGGATGCCTGCGATTAACAGTCCTGCGTGCACTGGGAGGATTTTGTTATTACCCAGTGAAAGATCTGGAAATGATGGTCACAGAACTGAACGGACTAGAAGTTTTATTGTCTTTTAGCTTAAAACAACATAAAGTTGTGTTTTTATTCTGCTGCTATTTGTCACGCCTCAAAGAAGAAGAAAAAAGGCAAGTCTTTGTTTCTAAACTTCTTACAAATTGTTGAAAATAGGCAACTGGAGTTGTTTGCTTCTTTTGGCAGATCAGATATTTCCAACCAGAAGGTCAACGCTGTGGCAGCAGTAATCTCGACGCTCGCAGAGAGACCTCAGAGTTTATTACCACTGACGTAAATACAACTTCTAGCTGACCACCGGATTGACAGCTTAGTCAAATAGCGTGGAGAAAAAGAAAATCACTGCACTCTCTTGTGGTTTCTGTGGAGCATGGAGAGTTTGTGGGGCGGGGTCTGCGTGCTGTGAGTATTTCCTGGCATGCCAGGTCTGAATCAGAGGTGCTGGTTGTGATGTGAAACAATTAACCCAGGTTCATGGGAGCTCCACCCAGTTCTGGTCTGGGGTAAGCTGCAGGATTTTTTTTTTTTCTCTTAGAAGTCGCTGCTTGGAAGCTGATGTGGAATGCTGCTGGTGTTTTTATATCGCATGAGCAAACTGTAAATCAGATTTTGTTCCATTTGTTTAAATATTTGCCTACTTTACTGAATTCTTCATTTTTATTTTATTTAGGCTTACTACCCATTTAAAATGAGTTTCAATATAAAATTTTTGCCACAGTTTTACTCTTATGAGACTTTCAAAAACAAAGTGACACTTGGTTGTAAAGTACGATGCAAAACATCAAAGTAGAAACGAGTCAATACTTTGTATTTTTGTTCTCTAGTTTTGTTTTGGTCAGAGCATCTACTTCCACATGTTTCCCTTGTTCCCTTCCTGGTTTTTGGCAAACTTTAAACAAGGCTTCTTAGCTTAATTTCAACAATGGCTTTCTGTCTATGGACGAGATTTCTGGCACTTATAATTGAATTGTTGAGAAGCAGCTTGAGATGCTGTGTACAATCTAAGCTGGCTACCTATGGTGACCTATGAAGGAAACTTTTTGCACAGGGTTTTATTTGGGGTTTCAGCATAATTGGGGTGAAATGTCATGTCATGTGATTTTTATTTGAAAAAAAAAAAAGACTTCCTCTAAACTATTTCCCACTACATTGTTTTGGTCTATTAAACAAAATCTAACTTAGATACACCAAACATGGAAAAAGCAGGACGGGTGTCTATAATTTATCTTGCGTGTTTTAAATTCTTGTTCATTCATTGTCTTTGACCCATATTCTTCACAGATTTCACTAAACAGAAAGTTTAGACACATCAGGGAATATTGCTCATTACAGCATAGTTTTATTTGCTCAAGTCATCCCAAATCAATCTCAGACCTTCACTTATTTCCAGAAACACAAACTATTTATTTGTGAATTTAAGTCTGCTGATTGGAATCAGGGATTATGGAGACATTTTGATCATAGAGACATCACAGATTTATCATCATCATTATTATTATTCTTTAAAACCTAAGTGTTTGTAACATTTCTCGCAGGACATTCCACAGTCAAGCAGAGGTCAGCTCATACATTTTCATCACCAAATAGTTTTAAGTGAGCACAGCTTGTCTTCAGGGAACAGGGATGTTAGTGTGCTGTGTTAATGTCTCAAAGAAAGCTATCGCAGTCTCTTCCAAGTTTCCATTAAATTACTTCATTTGTTTGGGCCTCTGATAGTTTTTCCTCTTCCTTAATAGTGAGTTGCACATGTCTTTTGGCTAAATCGAATGTGAAATGAATATCTCTCTCGTCAGTTATTATAGTTTTATGAAAACATTGGCATGAATGTGCTGTAAACAACTTCACATCACATATTTTTTTAATCAAGATTACAGTGCTCTCTCCGGGGAGGCAGCTTTACAAGATTTAACAAGTTTCTCTTCTGGTAGCCAAAGAAGAAATAAGATTTTTAAAGAAGCACCAATCAAATTCACCAGTGACTGACATTTCTCACCGAAGCTTTAGTTTTTCCAATCCCTTTAACTTTATGACTTCATTTACTAAATATGTTATGAACTCATTGGGTTTTTTTTTTAACCAAAACAAATTGTTGTCTGCTGTTATCCAGTGTGATCAGGGGTTTAGTAGATATATTCAGCAGCTTAGCTCCAGTGTGATGATGTCTGGAAGGTTGGATAAAAACTTGGGTATTGGTCCAACATATTTTCCTTTTCCTACTTCAGAGAGAACAATGTTTCACGAAAGATGAAAGATATAAAACTGGGATTTTTTATAGCTCTTTTTGCCTATTCTGTCAAGGCATATATCTTTAGTTTTATCAAGCCCCAAAAAATAAAATGTATTGTGCACCTGTGGGTTGTTACGGGGTTCAAGAGAAAATGCAGCAAAAGCTTTCAGAACGATTAATCAAAAACAGTACTGTGCTTCTAGTTGTTCCTTGCAATCAGTTTTTTGTGCAAATAAAAATAGGTTAGAATGTGTACAAGTGGCGTACATGTCAGTCAGCCCGCCAGACTACAGTTGGGATTATAAACGGAATCTTGCTGATTGCACAATTTTATTTATTTTTTTTTCCCCGAAGAAAAAACACTGTTTTTTATCACAATCAATTTCCTTAAGTGCTAACAGTGGTATTTCCTCTCAAAGCATTTTGTACATTTTTCTGGTTTTGCCACAGCTAACAGCTTACTGAATATCCAAGCAATGACATGTGAGAGTTTAGAGTAGTTTATTAATAAACTGCTCTAAACTTGCGGTGTCGTGACTATTACAACTGAGGATGGAATGAGATCTCATGTAACAAGATCTTGAAATGCTAGGTCAGAGCTTTTTCTTTTTGTCAAACTGAAGCCTGCAGGCAAATAGCTGTGGAGTTGATGTCAGCATCTGGCTTCTTCTGGTAAACCCAAATATTAAGGGAAAGCCAAATCAGATTTTAGTCATAAAATATGTGCTTGTTGGCAGCCAATTCTTCAATTCTCAGCTCTTAGCGATTCTGTTTGAACTCGTCTTGTGAAAAGTGTTAACTCTTCAGATGAAATCATTCATGATTGAAATCTGATAACCTGTTCTGTCTCAATGCAGCAAGACAAGTGCAATATATGGTAAGGAGCAACTTGAAATGCCTAAATTTGTCCAGTGTTTAGCTAATAGCGGAGCTAATTTTCTGCTTAGCGCTTTTGCTAACTTTGAAAAGGTTTAGCATACTTAGCTTCACCTAAAGTTATTTTTCTGGACAAATTCGTGTAAAATTTTCGTAAACTTTCAGTTGAACAGTCAAGTTCATTTTATTATTCAGATTGTTTAAACAGTTTTCTGTCTAGGGAAACCCAGGCGCTGAGTTAAGGCAAGAAATGAGAAATTAGTTCTTTTAATTGAGGTTGCATGAACAAAGTTCTTGTTGGCAAGTAAATCTCATAAGTTGCAGGAAGTAGAGCACAAAACTCAGAGAAAGTCTTCATAGATCATCATTAGCGGCTAGGGATGCTAAAGCTAGTATTAGAGCTAGCTAAATGGCTATGTCGAACAAAGATTCTATAAAACACAATTTGAGATTTATATGAAGAGTAAAAACATAAGATACAATATCATTTGTGTCATTTGTGGTAGGTAGTCATTCATACCGAGTCCAATTCTCCTGCAGGTTTCCACCTGTTAAAGAGGTTTTCCTTTCCACTGTCGCTACATGCGTACTCACTTGGTGTGACTGATTATTGGGAAGTCGATTATGCAATGCAAACATTTCTCCACTGTTGTTACTTGTCCAGGAGTGAATGCTGTAAGTCGATGATTCAATGCAGTCAGCTGGATTTCCTTGTAAAGAAAACTTTTTTTTCTTTACTAATATGAATTAAAAATATATTATTTGATAACTAGGATCAAATTGATTGTTTATTCTTGTAGATGTGTTGTGAATTGGCGCTGTATGAATAAACTAATTAGTTGCTCGTCGGGCTGGTTGACAGCAGCGGTTCTGTAGAAGCTTTCACCACTGTTGGATTATGCATGTGATAACATTTTAAGCGCTGTGAGAATACATTGACTGTAACAGTTAGCCAGGTGCTAAAGTTAGCAACTAATTTGCAACTTCCTAAGGGAACCAAACTAAGCAGATATGAAGAGCAGAGATCCTTCAAAAAACGACTGAGGTTCAAAAAACCTCTTTTCTATTTGTGAAATTAAAAAAAAGTCAAATTACTATGTTTAGATGTGTTTTTTGGCATCATTACTACCTAATTAGACAAGCATAAAAACTGCAGAGCGTGAGCTGGACCTGCATTCACTACAGGCTCACTGAAACACGTTGTGACTTCTGGAAGTTTCATGTATTTGTGAAAATAAAAAAATGGGGATTCCCAAAAAAATAGTACTAAGAATCTTGTTCTTTTGAATCATCTTGCCCCAAAATATAACATATCAACTTCAATACAAAACAAAAAACTTATGTAGTTATGTAGTTGTTACTTAAAAAAGTAAAATATTTATTGTCAGCTTCTTTTTTTTTCTTTTTTTTTTCAAAGGCTTCAAATGGAGCATTATGCAGCAGCTTCTTGTTGGAAATCATCCTCTGTGAATCTGGGACATCTCTGTACCTGGCAAGATTTGCATTCCCTTCTCTTCCTGAAATGAGTCCACTTTTATCATTTTTTTTTCTCGACCAATTTAGGTTTTGTTAAGACGTTCCAGCCTCTCCCCACCCCAAAATAAAAATCATAATAAAAGAAAAAACAGGTAAAGAAACCACAGGAAAACAAAGAAAACCATCCAGACAGAAGTTTCCAGACACCCGGTGGGGCAGTGAGGATATGTGTTAAATCAAAAGCCTTTACAGATCATGTGTTATACAGTATTTGCAGCAGCAGTTCCAGAAGAACCCCTCACCCACCTTTTCGTTTTTCATTCCTCCAATCTTACACCCTTCCACACACACAAGTGCACGCAAAACCCACCCTGCTGCACACTCCTCATGTTTTATTCAGCAGCCTATGGGAAGGCTGTATTTGTCTTTGAAGAGTGCTGCAAAAATCATGTATTAAACCCATCTCCTCCTCGCTCTTCAAGGAATGATACACTGTAAGTGGTATATGCTCAGAAAAAAAACATGATCTTCTGACAATCCAGGTGGGTTTGGTCTGCTCTGCTGATTTATGAGCTGCACTTTATAACAGCCAGACCTTTAGGGTAAATCCTGCCTTTGGTTTTACTGGAACCACTGCCTGCCTGGGATCTAAAGCCTTTTTATTCTCCGACATTTCCCAGCTGTCCTTGGCTGTGGTCCCTGGCCACAAACAAAGCTTGCAAGGCAACAGCTTTACCTTGAGATACAAGTTTAGAGAATTTACACCATCAGCACCCACTTTGCAAAATTACCTCCCTCGTGGAGCAGCCTTGTTTGTCTTTGTGTCAGACTGGCCTGTTTTGTGCAGGGAAATAAACAATATGTTAGTTAAAGTGGATGAGTCTGCATAATCTCACATGATAAGATCAGGTTTTATGTGCTACCGAAACTTGATGCTCACAAAAGGAATCCGCTGCTGTTCCGATTTAGTTTTACTTCTATGTGACAGTGACAGTGTCTTTCTGTTATTTAATTTGAATTTCTATTAAATTTTCAGGGTTAAACACCATTTTATTTCAGACATTTTGGCCCTTTTTTAGTCTGTCTTAAAGTGTAGATTCAAAACTTTACTACAAAAACTTCACAGATATTTTTGTCGTTTATTTCAAATATTAAACATGGAAAATTGATGGATGATTGATGGCTAAGTAATGGATGCTCGATTGGATGGATCCAAAGATTTTTCCGTTCTCCGTTTTCTTTTTCCTTACTTTTCCAGACTTTGAAAACATTTGAATGAAATTGTAGACTGCAGAAGAAGGCCTGTTTTAGACAGTTTATTAAAGCTTGAAATAACTGAAAGATAAATTGTTCCATATCAATAACCGATGTGGGATTATACAGAGAGCTGTTGGATCAGCAGGCACTGATGGAGAGGATATTTGATTTTTCACATTTGAATTCTGCACTGGCAATTCTTCTTTTAGATGACAAATCTGTCAGCATTTGGATGATTACTCTATTAATCAAAATTATTTTCGCTCTTCTCTGCTTTCTGTGGACTCTTTCTTTTATCAACACCAGCAGTTCTTTTGGAACAACTTCTCCATGTTGCACTCTTGTGAATTTCAACTTGCTGAATTCTCACACATCCAGAATGCCCACAGTAAATAAAATGGATCTTTAAAGATGAATTTGAAGATACTTTTTCTCCTTGATTGATCAGCTCAAATTCAAACCACAACATGCTTTGCTGAGCAGCGTTATTTTTGTCTGAAACAAAGAGTGAGATTTTCTAATGCTTTTATTCTGTTAGGGGAAACACTGAAAAGGATTAATTCAATCATAAATGCTGCTAAGAATCTGCTAAGAGAGAAAAAAGTTTTTAAAATTTTCAACCAGAAGTTGAGTTAGATGCCAACCTTAGCCTTACCATAGTTACTTAAGCATCAGCAAAATTAATTGAAATGTATTTATTCACCAACACTTGAATCTCAAGTAACAGACTTTAGTCAACTCAATAAAACGTAACAGTAAAACACATCAGACTGTGATGTACATGAAAAATTATATGTAATTTTTCATTTTAACAACCCACATTGAAAGGTGTCTCGCCACTGACTACCGCTTTATGATGCAGCACCCAGCAATCCTTCTGGCTTTTGTTCTATTTTCAAGCAAGTCCATTCATCTGTTCTGTCTCAGCACCATCCAGCACCGCCCATCTAATGAGTGTTACCGGCGATAAGTGATATGCTTGAAAAATGAAGCAGGGCAGAGTGGCAATCCTAATGATTTAGCCTTCACCTGTGCACAGCTATCACACAGCTCGATTCTTATATTTAAAATCAACATTTTAGTGACCGGTAGGCAATGGAAGCGATTTTTGTCCTCACGACTTCCTGTAGTGCACTTTAATGTTTACCTGGTTCTATGTGACATTAATTTTTTGTTCCCTCGTCCTTAGTCACTCTTTACTTCCAGGGTTTCTAATACAGATAAAAACAGCACAGGACTTCTGGGTGTGCAATAATATCTCCTTTAACGACATTTCATGTAATCCAAAGTCCAAAACTTGACAGGTATGGTTTAGCAGAAGCTAATGCTAAAGCGCTAATTTAATTTTGACATTATAGATTACGTTTTTGCATAATGCTATTAGATATTGTATGTTCATGTCTTGTTTGCTACTGTCTGTGTTTTATTTTGTTTGTATGCCTCTTGCTTGAAAAAAAAAGGAAAAAAGAGAGAGAATGTGAAGAGAGGAAATGGATCTGTCTTCTTCCACTTCAAAATAAGAGCATCGATATAAACATCTAGCTACTTAAAGAATAAAATAATAAATAAAGAAACTTTGTTTAAGTGCAGATTAACAAAACAGGCAGGTGGATTAACACTTCAGAGGTCAGCTAAAGAGCTACGGGGAAAATAATCTTTACTGTTAGCACATTAGCTGATTATTGGACAGTGGTGGACAGTTCCCAGTCCACCACTGGGAACTACTGGTTTGCTTCTCACAACCATTTATTTTGCTTTGGCTTATTGTTGTGTATATATTTGAGCTTTTTCCTGTTTTTTTTTTTTGTTTGTTTGTTTTTAATAAATATTGACATTTATTTAAGAATAAGCTGCGGATTTTGTGTAAATCATGCAGAGTAGGTATAACAAGCAGCAGGCTGGAAACCACTGCTGTAAACTGATAAAGCTGCCCCGCTGTAGTTGAAGAGTGAGTTTAAAAATGATGTGCAACCAACTGTAAATTAGATTCTGCAACAGACTCTTGTGAATATGTGTAGACAGTTGTTCCATGGTTTGAATATAAATTACCCTTGCACACCGTATTTCCATACAAGTGAATATTTCACTGGCTAATTCACTGATGTTCCTCTTTTCCCCAATGGTTTTGGATTATAGAGTCCCTATTGTGTCCCTTTGTTGCTTGTTTGTGGTTTAAGCAAGTTACCAGTTGTTACAGACTCTTGTTTACATTTCAAACCTCATATGAATATGTGAAAATAATCTCATCTGTGCCATTGATTTGAACATTTTTGGAGACTAATACATGAGTGCTCATGGAGTGCTGTTAAACAAGTGGACAAAGGAAACAAGTGTTTCGTTGTTTTTCATCATTTGTAGCTTAGCAGTGCTAATTAGTGTGAATTGTGGGATTTTAGCGTAGCAGAACATTTCTTTTTTCTTTTTCTTATTGAGACTTTTAGAGGGCACTTGTGGAGGTATCTGTCCATGCCTGATGTCATTTGTTCTGCAGAGAGAGCTCTTTGAGGTTTGTCAAGTTTTTCCTGCTTGACTCAGTTGAAGCAAGAGCAGAACTGTGTTTTTGAGGAAATGGAGAGAGGAGGGTGGGAGGGTGAAGGGTAGCGCCTTAGAGTGTGTCTCTGTGAGCGCGGTGCTACCAGTGCTGAAACTGGAGCCCTGTGGGAACAGGCATATTCAGGTGTTCATGCCCAATGTGCATAAAGTGGAAGGAAAGGACAAATGGATATATGTGACATAAGGATTTCTTTTTATTGCATTCGGACAAAATCGAAGTCCTCGCTATTGGTTTAGCTCGGAAATATAAAAGTCTGTTTGCTTTGGGAAATGACTTTGAAGGAACTATGAGTGTTTTGTTCAGGGGTTGACAGTTGTGGTTGGATAAGCAGGAGCTTATCTGGAGCTCTTCTCACATTTATCTGATAAATAAGCCACCTGATATGTTAGAGTTTCCTGGACTTGTTGTAGATACTGTTGTAAACAGATCAGATTATCACAGCTGCCAGTGGAGAGCAGCAAGAATCTCAGTTTACAATACCCCACAAAAGCTTTTCCACATTTTGTCATGTCGTACCCACAAACTTCAGTGTATATGCCAAGCAAGTGCAAAGTTGTGAATGGGGAGTGAATCAGTACATGGTAGCAAAAATCTGAAAATTGTAGCATGCGGTTATTTTAACCCGAGATTAGATCAAATTAGTTAATTTGGTATTGGCCCAGTCAAAGGTCAGACCAAATCTAATTGGGAACTGTTGGCAAGAGTTGAAAATACATGTTTACTAATGCTTTCCATTCAGTCTGAATAAGTGTAAGGTATTTCACACAGAAAAACTGACCAAATATTTTATCTATAGCTGCTTAAAGCTCAAATCTCAGCCGACTTACAGCTGTAAGTGCAGCAAAAATATGAATCAACAAAGTAGTGATTGACTGAAGAAAAATTCATACTTCAGATTTGTTTTTGTAAAACAAATCTTAAAAACTACCCATACTTGTCCTTCTTCATCACAGTTTTGTGCAAGTGTTGATTAATCTTGTAAAATTCCAGTAGAATATCCTAAGTTTTCTATATGTGATGTGGCAAAATGTGAAAAAAAAACTAAGGTGCATGAATATGACTAAATAAAAATAATGTGTCAGTTCTTGACTCACTTTATTTACTTCAATCCTAACTTCACAGCCTTTCTCCATGGCCTATTTACCCAGTAAAACTACTTGAGGCTCAAAAGAATTTCTTTTCCTTGTGCTAAGGTTCAGAGAAAGACAGCTATATTTGCAGCAGAACTTCAAACAGCCTGTCCTCCCCAGGGTCATTACCCTCTTCAGGAAATGAGTAAGTGGGCTCCTGATGTCACCAGCCAACCCACTGAACAGAATACTAGGTTAATCTGGGAGGGGACAGGGGAGGAGCCCCTCCAGATCAGAGTTCAGACATGTTTACATTACAGCTCTGGATATTTCTCAGAGCCCAGCCAAGCTGCTGAATTTCCCAGGCTCCAGAGTTGTAGAGTGCTGAAAAGAAGGCACAAGCGCTCACTTATTCTTCTCCCCGCTCCCTCGCTCTGCCGAGCTCTGGTGGCACAGAAGTCGTAGTTTGACTCCATTTGCATTGTGGTAATGTTCTGTTCCTTCCAGAAGTTGTCCTTTGGGAGATATTATCGTTTTGAAAGAGGTGAAAGTCAAAAAACCTGCTGACAGACAGTGTTTTTGAAAGCTTCAGATAATACTGTCACTACTGTGAGAGTACGGATGAATATCTCAAACTATGGTAATATTAAATATGACAGTTGGGAGTGTTTATGTGTGAACTGTTGGAGCCTGACTCCTGACATCTTTTTTCTGGAGGGAGATTGTTGCTATGAATGCAGTTGACTTGCTTAATATGGATTAATGGAAAAAGTCAAGAAAATAAATGGTGTACCATTCAGTTAGATTTAAAACCAACACTCAAAGCCAAATTCTTTTAGAGATTTTCTAGTCAACTTAAGATTTTCATAGAAAACTGAGTGAACTTTGTCTCATTAGTTTTTTTTCAAACGTAGAGGAAGGATTCAATTTAATAATACGGTATTTATCCCAAAGGGAAATTAAATGTTGTCGTAACTCAGCATTCAGAGTGATGCAGTGGACAGGATGTGCAGTTGAAGTCAGTCTCGCAACAAATCTGAAAAGGCCTCTGGCTGAAGGCTGTCTCCTGACTGTTATGACATACTATCCACTCGAGTTCCAGGCAGGAAAGACGATTATTGCACAGGGATGTGTTCTGTGTGACATAATCAGTTTTTGGGAAGCATTGCTAATCCACCTCATTTGCTTTTGCCACTCCTCTTTAGATCTCTGGAACAGAGAAATGTTGGAAACGTATGATTGGTTTTGCTCTGCATCCATAATGCCTCCTTTTCAACTCTTTGTTGCCATGGCTACACATTGTAACAAAGTCGGAAAGTAAAAAAAAAAAAAAAAGTTAGAGCAAAAATAATTCCAGCTGCACAGCATCCAGAACCAGGAGGGATAATTACATAAATATGCACTCTCAACAAAAAATTATGAGCAAAAGTCAACTCTACATGCTAATTCACAAGCTACATGTTTTGAGGACAATTAAGGCTGAAAACATTCTGCATCATTACGCTAAGTTTTCAAAATGTCTCTCATTTATTGTTGCCACGGTAATTGGTTAAGCCTATATGAAAGAGAAAAACAGAATAAATAACATCAAAATCAAAGTGTTTGTTTATATCCCTGCTTATTTGCTGCATATGATGCTTGTTCAAACCATGTGCAAACAGAAATAACCAGCTACAGATTTTGGTACTGGCCCTTTAAAAATAAGTGATGACGAGGACATTGTAATCTGACTTGATTGGGAAATTTAACAAACATACTGAAAAAGATGTCTTAATTAAATAATTTTATTGTACTTTTATACTTTGGGTTGAAATGGAATCAATCTTTGTTGAGAGTGAAAAGACAAACAAAACAACAAAGAAATCACAAGTTTTTAGTAATTAATTCTGTGTTAATATACGCAGCACACTTTAATCCTGACTTCTCTACCGTTTTAAAGGACAGTTATGATCCCAGTGACTAAAGTGGGGAACTTGTTCAGGCTTCTTTCAGATTTGCTCGATCTGTTTTTCATTCATTATTTAAAACTTTAACTGCTGTGACTTGCTTTTTAAAAAAAATTTCTTTGACGCAATGCAATAACTAATCAGTGTTCAGAACATGTGTAAAGTAGGAGACCCTACGGAAGCTTTGTAACAGTCTCTGTAGCATGTAGAATCTGCTTTCTACATGCTACATGGACTGCAGAAGGCCCATTGTAGTATCATCAGAAATGTTTGTTTTTGTAATCAGTGATTAATGAGGGGTAGAATAGTTTCTACCCAACGCAGCCGTGCAAATTATTCTCTGTCTTCTGAATATTGATTTGCAGCAACAGTAGAACAATTTTCAGGAAGTATACATTGATTCTGGTCTCAGTAAGTGATATTTTACCCCTAGAGCGACTCTTTTAGTCCGTGTGGTCAGATTTTACGCAGCCTGTGCTCAATACACCGGACTCTGGTAGTAGCCAGTAGTTGTTTCTTTCTCCCCCACGTAGATGGGTTAGTTTCTTCTCAGTTCTTTCTGTAAACCTGAAAAGCGGCAGCTGGAATGTTTGCGTTAGTGCCGTAGCGATAAGTCATGATGCCTGCTTTTTCTCCATCTTGCCTGGAGGCGTGCAGACACTGCTGTAGCATCTCCAGTGTACATGGGACATGAAACCAGGGGAGAATCTGCTTTCTTTCTGCTCTGTTGAACAACTTCCAGCCTGAGTTTTCAGTAAAAGTCAGCATTCATTAGCATGAGATTGTGAGTTATTTTCTCCTCTTTGGGATTTCTACGATTTTATGTTGATAGCATCTTGCCGGTTGAACCTATTTTCACTTTTTTTTGGTGATGCTACAACCACAAAAGTCAATGTTTTTTATATGGCTTTTATCTGATAAATCAACACTAATGGATATGATACATTGGTGTTACTTTTTTTTTTTTTTTTACACAAAAACTGACTGTTTATTTCAGTCCACCATTACAATAAAATATTTAAAAAATGGTTTTAAAGAAGAAATGAAATTTCTACCTGTACATATTTCATTTCTTGATGACGGCTTGAACAGAGCTCTGAGACGTTCCAAGCACAGGATATTGTTTTCTAACACTAACTCTGCTTTAAAGTCCACAACTTGATGCTTGACCTTTCTGCTGTGTTCTGTGGTTTTTGTAAGACTGTTTGTTTATTGAGTGCTCTCTAAGTAACCTGTGAGTCCTTTGTGGAACAGCTGGATTCATACTGAGGTTAGACGCAGATGGACTGTTTACTCATTATGTAACTTCTGACTGACTGCACTGGATTTTATTTAGAGGGTTTCACACATTTATTTGTAACAATAATAGAAAATCTGTTCTTCACAATTATGCACAGCTTTGTGTTTTATTACGTAAAATCCTCACAAAACACATTTTAGTTATGGTTGGAACATTTTTTTTAATAGAATAGTTGTTTTGTTTGTTGTGCAGAGATGACGATTATGTTGTGAATTGACGATAGTTATATGAAACTTAAAAGGTGTGTATTAGATTTGTTAAATGTGGGCTTTAATAATAAAAACACAATTAAACACATTTATTTACCTGCTCCAAGGAAAGGCATGGAAAACTAAATTTTTTGAATGAACAAATATTACAAATTTGAATATTTAAGAAATAATCAGGTACTTTGACTTAGGAAAAAAAATATTTTTGTTACAAAAATGCCTAAATAGTTGCGTAGTTTTTGGTATTTTTTATGTTATAGCTAAAGATGCACAATATGTTTGCACAAACAATGGTATTGGTAGATATTAGCCACTTTTTAAACTATCGATATCAGTCATAGCATAAAACTGGGCCGATATTAACAAGCAATATTTATTGTATAATAGTTTAGGTATGGTTTTCCCCGCTCATTAAGGATGTATATTAGCAATATCTATAAAGGTGCTGGGGAAACCTACCATCTTATAAAGGGATTTAATTCCCAATCCCTTCTACAGTTCCATACACCTTTGTAATAAGGGGAGTTGTCTCTGGAAAAAGTACAAATTGTTTAATCCATCTTTTAAAGCCACACGGCGCATGTTTCCCCAAGAAGATGAATAAAGAGTCTTGAGCCAATTAGGGAGATTTATACTGTAAATGCAGAGCGAGGGGCTTTTTAAACTGAATTGCAGAATAAATCCAAATAAGGCATACTCTCTTTAAAAATGTAGGGTCGGGGGTGAGGAGGAGGGGGTGCACACCAATTCCAGTCTCGTCTGCCTGAGAGCCTTTTTAACAAGCCTGAGCAGTAGTCGCTAGAATTTATTCTGACTCAATTTAAGCTAAAGGGATTCATGATTTGTTCATAAATTAATAACCAGCATCAGCTAAAGTCCCTGTTTTGCCAATATTACACACATTTTGCTTAATGCAGCTCATTGACACGTTCCCCTCCTAAATTTATTTGGTCTTTGCTGGACTTATAAATTAAGATGTGGCAGGCGATCATTAAACAAGTATGGACCCATTCTTTGGCTCTGCCTGCAGAGAAAAATCGTGATACTGCATTCTTGTCATAGCTGTTAGTGAGAAAGTGGGGTTATTATGTGTGCATATGCATGATAACAAGAAGGAGAGTGTAGAGAACATTCCTTTCTCACTCCCACTCTCCACCACCACACCCCCATTGCTACTCGCTGCCACCCCACCCCCAGTTTCCTTCCTGTGCTTTTTTTAGAGTCTATTGGATGTTTTTCCCACATCCGGCAACAAAGCCAGCCTTTTCATGCAATAATCTAACAGTGTGGTGTTCTGTGGTTCAGCTGTACACAGCCATGGTCAACTGTGATAAATATGTTGACAGTAAATTAACCAGTATTTTTACTGTGTAATTTTACCAGTATTTTTTCTTGTGTGCTCACCCTATTTGAATCTAGGGCTGTTTGAAAAAGGAAAAAAAAAAAAAGATTCAACTTATCTGAAAGATACTTGGAAAAATTGTGTTTTGTCATTTTCATGCTCATGTTTATCAATCACTTTTTGATTTGTTTTTTAAATAAGTATTTGGAAATAAGAATTATTAAGTATGCTTTGTAGGATTTCTATTGTTAAAATTGCAAAATTGCTTTTGTATCTTGAATGTGCCCGCTTTAATTAGGCCAAAATGTAACAGAGTTATGAATAATTCAGGCTGCATATGAGATATTCTCATACTTTAGTAAAATTATATCAATCACAGGGAAATTCAGTGTTTTATATTAATTGGTCTTATTTTTCCAACTAGAAACATTTACTGACTGATTGTAATTTCAAGGGTAGTTAATTTAGTTTAGGTCGGGGTCATGTGCAGTAGTTATGAGAAGTCAGTAGCTGGTTGCTAAGTTGCAGATAGAGCAACTTAATTGAGGAGAATCAGGGATAAACAATCATGCTAGACAAGATCAAGCTATTCCAAGTCCAAATGATGCCATCAATTGTTACACCTATTCCCTACCTCTGGCTTTCCACCTACCTTACTTGGCACCCAATCTCAACTTCTTTCCCTCTGAAGCGGTGGGCACACAGTGAACTTCCCACTGATTGGACATGCAATAAAAAACATGTTTGGGACAGAACTAACAGGTGTAAAAAGATTTTTCTTTATTTGTGTGCTAATGTCGCCCCTTTACATTATGCGCCCAAGGTTGGAAGCCATGTCATCCATAATGAAAACTGCCAATTATCGCGCATCAGTTAAATCCGCCAACATAAACCTGCTTATTTAACAGTTTACATTTTAAGTGTCTGTACTATTAAACATATGACCCAAAAATCATTGAATCAGTGTATTTTGAAATAAATAATTGCTTTCAGGATTTTTCTTACAGTTTGATGCTGTCTGTGAAAGAAAAACATTTCTTTGATAACATGCAGGTCATTAATGTCTGAGATGCTATTTATAACTGTGGAGGATTAGAGTGTTTACTTGCAGTGGCGCCCCTAAAAGGGGGCCCCATCGGCTCCCATAGAGAGTCATGTCCAGTTCATGCAAAACCACATGCAGTCATGTTCTCTGTGTAAAACATAAATGTAAATGTTTCATCTTAAAACTTTTACTGGCCCTATGAAAATTTCTGGTGGCACCACTGTTTACTTTCCTGAATAAATTCTGTTGCTTTTAAAAAAAAATGCTTAACTTGCATAAAATAGATTTTTGTGCTTAGTTACTAAAAAGTAATTCAATTGTTTCACAAAATCATTTGACCTTCATTATGCAGAAATTTTAAATTCTACTCTGCTTTTGGATTGGTGGTGCAACATACTTTTCAAAGCACCGATTAAAGTACTGACATTGTTTCAGTGCTTGTACCCGCTGTCATTCCCAGTGAATTAATTCTCTGAGTAAAGAGGGGAATTTTCCTCTCCATTATGCTGCCTTGGCTGGGTTTGAATCACCAGGCTCATCTGTTTTGCCTGAAGTAGTCAAAGCGAGAGGGGGAGAAAAACAGCTGTCTAGTCAGTGAAGGGACGCCTTGCCAGTTGAGCTGTGAAATTCACACAAGTAAGCAGGATAATCTCTTCCACCCAGGCCGAATATTAGATCCTGCAGTGGAAATGGCAGTTTCACGTGTACGGCCTTGATATATCTTAACTGCAGCAAAAGTAGAGATCACCAGTCTCATCCCATTTTCATTCTTGCCTTTATTTGATCAGATTATTTGGAGTTAAAAGGCAACATTGTTGAAGGTTTTTGATGACCAGCTGTTTTCACTTTAAGAGGTATTTAGGTTTATCAGGGAAACTGGGATTGTGGTGACACCTGCTGCACTAAATCTGCTTTATTAGTAACAAAAACAGTGCCATACCCTTTGTGCTTTTTCATATTTTGCTTTTTAAACACATGGACATGATCTTATTTAAACCATAACATTGTGGCTCTGGCTGTATGTTCAGCATTTGTTGTTATCTCCTAGTCTTTGCTCTTTTGTTTATAATAACAGCCTTTTTTCCAGTATCCCCACAGCATGATGCTGTCACCATCAATATTTACACTGGAGATGATGCGTTCAGGGTCCTGTACAGTGTTAGTTTTCCTCCATACAAAGCATTTTGCATGTTATGCCAAAAAGTTAAATTTGGGTCTCATCTCTTTTTCACGGAAACAAACAAAAATCTGTAATTAAGGAAAGGGTTTAATTACAGATACAAGTTACAGTTACATCTACAAATTACATGCTAGTTACTTACAGCTAGTAATTGAGTTAATGTTTTATACAGAACCAATATTTTATTTAATGTAGCTGCTTCCATCTTAGTTGTTTGAACAAATTAAACATTCAGTAAATTTGTTTCTCATGTCAAAACATCCAAACTGTATCTAAATAAGATTAAATGACTATTAAAGTTGGATTTGTACATTTGTTCTACTCTTTTTCAAAGTGGCCATAGTATTCCTAGAGTGTGTTTCGGCGACTCCACAGACCATCACATGATTTTCATTTATTGCTCTCTGCTTTCCTATGAATGGGAGCTTTGTAGTCGTGTGCCAATCAGCCTGCTTCTTTTTGATCAGAGTTGACTGTTGATAAATTTGTAAAAACCCCAAAAATCAAATTTTTTTTCTTGCCTTTTTATCCAGTCTCTGTCTGTCCTTGAGAACATCAACAAACCGCACCTTCTTTGATTCCGTTTCTTATTTTGAGTTTAGTAAACATACCAGAGTTTACACTCTTGTTCTTACGGGGATTTTCCACTGAAGAGTTTCAAGTAATCAGAGCTCCTGTAAGAGCCGCTGCTGTTAATGGGTTCTATAAATATATTAAATCTCTTTCACGGCTATTTCAATTTGGCAACTCTTTATAACAGACCAGAAAAATATGCAGAAACTTTTTCTCTTTTCAAGCTGAAAATTAATCCCATTGAAAAACGTTTTCAAGTCGGGCTCGATTATCTCATTTTAATCGAGTTTTTCTTTTTTTTCTTTTTTTTTACATCAATAGACATTTTTATGTGGACATGTCTTCACCTTTCACTCTTACACCACAATTTCCTGTTTAGTCTTTTTGTCTGTGTCAATCCCATGAAAATTTGCTGAGTGGTTAAAATATTTCTTGCAGTAAATGTTTCATACTGTTCTACATTTCTGTAGGGACACTGCACAGGAAACAGTTTAACCACACAAGCTACGCGCTCACCTCAGTCTCTCTGCAAATAGACATGTCCTGGAATCTTTAACCTAATTTGGTTAACATTATTTTATCAAGCCTATAATCCTTATATAATAAGTGCTATACATTTCAGTCAGTGTTTGCAAACGTTCCTTTAAAGCCCAACCATCTGCTTTTTGACTAGATTTTACCAGCAAATAAAGCAAAACCAACTCAGGACCCCTGTTCAGTTCGCCTTAATCGAACTCTAGTTCGTTTGCGTAGAAAATCCGGTTTGTTTGGGGAGGCGTGAACGAACTTTGATCCGGACCAAAACAGTAAACTCTGATCCGCCTAAAAACCCACATCTCTGTTTGTTTGAGGTGAACTCTGAAGGGGGTTGAATGCATATGTGAATGCCTAGAGGATTGGAGACCTCTGCAAAAACAGGAAGCGGACTACAGCACAGGGCATTCTGGGTAAATGCAACCAAAACAAACACGTGAGTTTTGCGCTAGCAGGAGAAGCGGCTCATGGAAGATAAATTCCACAGCAGCTCCATTTTTATTGACATCATGTGAAGGTGGAAGTTGCGCTCTGTGTCTTCTTCAGAGGTTTTCATGGCATTTCCTTCAGTGGTTTTTGGTGCAGCGCCAGCACAGGAGAAGGGGTTGGGTTTGTTTAACGCAGTACGGTGTGAAAGTGAACCGCACCAGCTGAAAATGTAACCGTAACGTTGCAGTCTGCCAGGCTATCAGGTGTGAAATCATCCTAAAGAAAATAGGAAATCAGTATCGGCCCATAAAGGCCTGTTCGGGCTTTCCTTTGGGATCCTTGGAACAGATCACATCAGTCAGGGTCAAAGTGACGTGGCTTGAACAAACTTTTGTTTTTCTGATTATATTGATTCCCTTTTCACCTATGAATGAGTGAAGATTAGTGATTTCATGCAGCAAAATTGCTCAAACACTAGCAAGCAAAGATAAAATCACTATAACAAGTATTTCCTGTCAAACTCTCTGTTTGTGTTTAGATTTAGTTTAGTTTTCCAACGTTATCTGAACAAAGAACTCAGCTTTAAAATTCAGACCTTTCTATCTAATGTCTAGTTTCACTTTTTACTTCTTAGACATTATGTTGTGTATAAAATGATGGCTTTGTGGGAATGATTTTCCCACATAACTGACTTTATCAGTGTAAATCTGCTTAATCATCCTAACTCTTAACAGCTGCTGCTTTGACCCTCCCTGACTTTGGATGAAACTCAGTCATCACATCATGGGAAAGTTGTTTTTTTCCACTTGAACAACTTACCTGAGAGCATACTCTGTGTGTCTCTCTCTCACCAGCTGCAACATGTAAAAAAGACCTCAAGCATGGTTTTACAAGGCCCCGTAGACACACAAGAGCGGCTTGCATGCAGAAACTTGCAAAGAGATATTAGCTGCGCTGCAGCTTTAAACCCTGAAACTTTGATCGTTCCATCACCAGGACGTGCCAGACATGGCACCTGAACGGTTACCTGGGAAGGAAAGTTTTGCAGCGCCCACAAAAAATTTGTAGGTACCCTCAAATAGTGCCTGGTTGTGTGTATTTTTCTCTATGAGGGCAGTGAATTTAATATTTGTATGTGTTGTTAGAGGCTTTTTCTGAGTTTCCTTGTGTCTGTCTGCCAACTCATTAATTTTGGAATTTGTAATGCACTTCACTATCAGAAATGGTCAGATTTTTGTGGCGTAGAAGGTCGACTTCCCACTTTAAATCTGTGTGAAGCTCATAAATTTCAAAATAAGTGATTGTTTAAAAAAAAGAAAAATACCTTACATGATTTATAACTGAGGCATAATGTTACGTAATGAGAGGCTTTTGATGAACTCATGAATAGCAGTGCTGCTTACAGAATGCAATATTTAAATAAATTATACTGCCAAAAAAAATAAATAAAAATCTTGCAAAGTATTTTTGGTTTAGTTTCTAGTGCAAATATCTTAGTACGCTTCAACTCAGACAAAACTAACTTATAAGTAACTTTTCAGCAAGATAGTTTTATCTTACTAGAAACTAGACTAAAATGACTTTGTAAAATGTTTTGATTTTGCAGTGTATGTATTAATCATGTGGCGTCCAGTTTCATTACAATAAACTCCATATTGTTCTTGGGAGCACAGTGACTGAGGCGCATATATATGGTGGTGATTCCAATACTAAAGTGCCAGTCCTATTTATCACATACATTTGATCAAGAATCAGTTTGAATGTATGAAAACACTTGAAGAGGTCAAGTTGCCTCATGCTGATCAAGAAGTGCCCTTGAAACGTGTTTTTGCTCCTCAGTAATCCCAAACACACCAGTAAGAGAGCAGCATCTTTGTTCCAGACCAACAGGATTATTATTATTATGAAGAGCCAATCCTCAGGCCTGATGGAACAGAAAACCGGTAGAAGAGAATCAAACTGTTTGTTTCTTGGGAATGCAGTCCAGTTGTCCTGGGCTGGAAGACCTGATTACAAACGCCAGAAGTTGTTTGAATCCATGCAGTGCAGATGTGGAGCAGAAACTGATTTACAACTATTAGTTCACAGATTCACAATATATTAAAAATCTTTCAGCATTTTGCAGTTTCTACAGTAAATGTTTGAGTTTGTAACAAGAAATCTTAATGTTGATGAATAACAAATTAACTTTAGAAGGATGTGTGATTAACAATATGTGGATGAAGCTTCTTTTGTTTTCTTTTTGTTTTTTGTTTTTTGCTGATGCTCTAAATCAAATCAACCAGCTTTTTTTTATTATTACGTCTAACTACCGTCTGAGCTGTGCCAGTTTCCTATGATATTTTGTTGTTGTCTTTCTGGGAAATGTCAGGCTGATGATAAATTTGTATTAGAGGTCACATATTTTCTGCACGATGATCCCCCTGCCGTTCCAGCCTCCTACTCCTCCTTGCTTGGAGTCTGTAGCTCTGCAGTGCTTCGTGGGTCCGTTTCAACCAGCACCAAACACTCAGACCTTATTTGGAATGTCAGAACTGATAGGAGCGAGAGTTTAAAGCCTCCCACTCATTTATTTATTTTTTCTCTTTACCGTCTAACCGCAGCAGTCCCTTTTCAAACCCAACCAGGAGGAGAATGGTTTCAGAGTGCAGATTAGTTCAACTGCTCACTTTTGCATTTTGTGTGAAGTGAAAGCTGAGAGGGATGGCAAAACTCAACAAGTGTACTCTTTTTTTTTTTTTTTTACAACTGGTACAGTTTTCAAAGCTGTCTCCACTGAAGCGGTTTAAAACACTAAATGTGTTTTCTGCTCTCTAAAAGCGCAGGGCTCACGAAGACCTGGCTGAGTGAAGCAGCATTAGCACAGCATTAACCACTCAGCCCAGGTTTCCCACGGGATATAAAATGGATCCTTGTTTTGTGAGGAAATTGCCACAGCAATGCCGCTGAAGAGCACTTTGCTGGGGCCACATCAGATATTGACAAATATTGTTTCCTGTTTAGGAGCTGCAGTCGCTGCACTTCAAATCGAGCATCAAGGAATTTATAATCCAAATAGTGGGCTAAAAAGGACGTAAACAACACAGAGTACGACCAAATGTGGGACAAATTATCTAATCAGAATATTTTTTTTTTCCCCTGGAATCGGAATAATTCCAGCATGCCTTGCATTAGCTATTGTAGCGCCACGATAGGTTTTCTTTGTTGTGGCCAAAGTAATGACTGGAATGGCGCAGAAGTGTGTTGCTCAACTCAGTAGTGGAGCTGTTGGCGTTCGCTGGGCTGCAGCTGCATGCTGAAGAGCAGCCAGATGTTGGAGATGGTGAAGCGAGGCTAGTGAGCAGGAAACTGTTCTGCATGCCATAGGATTCTTCTTTGAAAACAGGAAGGCAACTTGTTCCCTACTTATGTGCCTTTTCCTGTGGCATGACCGGAGGCAGGCCTTGTGCTTGACAGTTGCTGGGAAAGCGCTACTTGTGGCTGTAACAATAGGCTTCGGAGGGTGCAAACGTCCCAAAAGTTTTTCTTTTAATCAAAAATTACAACATTCTAAAAACTATATAGACATGTAGTTTCAACTAGAAGTAAAAACTCTTGAGAAACTTTTATTTTTTTACTATTTATGTAATTTGCTTTTGTAGATATTGGCTTGCAAAAGTGTTCATTCCCCTTCAATTTGTACAGTTTTTGTTTGTTACAGCCTGAAACTGTACTTGTCTTTAGAAGTATTGAGACACTGTATTGGATTATTGTGATGTAAAAGGAAAAAATACATTATTTCACAAATATTTTACTTTCTTCCAGGTGCAAATATAATTTGAATTGAAGTTGGTTCTCTAACATTAGCCTCTGCTAAATATTGTGTTGGTTTAGCTTTAGCAGATCTAATGTTTATGATTTGTGCTTTTGAGTTAGCATAGCTAACTTTTTAGCTATGCTAACTCATAGCTAACCGACGAGATGGTTACTCTAAATTGCATTTTTGTTTTTATAGGTGCCTTATGAAAAGCAATTGGTCGTACTACATTTTATTAAGAAGTATCAGAGTAAAGCCAGTTGATTACATAAGCATATGTTACATTTTTAAGATGCATTTATTAAAGAAAAATGGATCATGTTCCTTCTATTTTACAAGACTGCACTTGTAAAATAGAAGGAACATCACATAAAATCCAAATAAAAAAAGACCAATGAAGTTTGTGGCGGTCGAATGATGAAACACTCAAAAGTTCAAAGTGTTTTCTTGGAGTTTTCTGCGCCATACTGTTACTCATTATACAAATGCAGCAAAGGGGTTGATGTTGCTCTGGATTGTGGGAGTTCCTTTTGAACCCAAGTGGAAAATAAATGAGTTGATGGTGACTTAAACCTGGGCAGTTAGGAATCCTCTAATATTTAGATTTATGTTTGCCATCTAACACCTTCCAGCAGTTTCCCAGAATGAAAACTGTTCCCTAACCCCTAAGTCAGACAGACTGCTATATACCAACTAAAAGAAACATGACACTGTGATAGATACTTTATGCTCTTTCATTTTTGGTGCACAGCATGGAGCCTTTAAAATGTGGCTTAAGGGTGTCTCTGGCACTCACAGAGCATTGAACCATATAACAGTTTAAGCTGCTAGCACCATCACATTAAATGCTTTGATCTTAAATAGCTCTTTTGCCAATAAAAAAAAAAACAACAAGTTGACAGACGGTTGGTTTTCAGGGGACAAAAACGAGATTATAAGCAATTTTAAACTTGCTTTTCCTTTCATGCAAAGAAAAAGAAAACAAGTTAAAACGTGTGATCAAGACGCAACAGCTCAAATTCTTTTTTTAAAGCTAAGGTGTAGCAGAACACCCTCCACATTTTCTGGCTTTGCATAATTTATTGAAGGGAATCCTTTTGCTCTTAACTACAGTGGTTGTTTCTTTCTCTTTTTTTTCCCCCTGTCCCTGAATCCAGGGAAGCCCTCAGACCTCCTCTGCAAATGTCTTTGTGGTTAAGAATGACATGTGGATGAGAGGCGACAGCGGTGTCAGGAGCTCTGTGAGCCGCATGGCCATGGGTGATGTGATGTGACAGGCTGTCACTGCGATGTTGGTGACCTGTGGTATGTCTGCAGTGCTGAGGCCTGGCTGGTGCTGCCTTAATGCCCCGGCAGAGAAACAACCCGTAGACTCTAATCATTGTATCTGTCAGGAGAAGATGCGTGATGAATATAATCTGCAGCCGGCCATTAAAACCGCCTTGTTGAAACAAGAATATTCAGATTATTCTCACTTGGTTAAAAGGCAAGGCAAGTTTATAGAAACCGCATCGCTCATTCGCGGTTGAATTCAAGGTGCTTTCAAGGTGCTTCATAGGAACGGAGCAGAAGAGCAACAACAAAAACTACAGTAAAAGCAAGAAATACATTAAACTTGTAATAGTTTCTTATGGGAACAACGGGAAAGAGAAGAAATGCTAAAATGCTAATATGAAAAAGAAATAGCTAAGACATGATAAAAATAAACCAATGAAGTCATCTTTGACCTTTATGGGAAAGTAAACATTGTCTTCATTCCCGATTTAAAGACACAAAAACAGTTTCTGAGCATTTCAGGTTTTCTATGCCAGAGCTGAGGAGCTCGACTGAACACTGCCCCTCCTTGTTCAGTTCAGGTCCTGGCAACGCCCAACAAACAGACCACTAATGACCTGAGGGGTTCATGGTTAATACCTGACTAGCAACTTTAGGATCAAAACCATTCACTGTCTTGTAGACCAGCAACAATATTTTGAAATCCATCCTTTTACAATCAGGAAACCGGTTCAGTGATTTAAAGCCTGATAAAACTGTGGCAGCTGCTGATCCATCCACTAACTGACATTATGATCACAGGGACTTAGTAACAGAAATGTACTGTGGTCATTTATTGATACAGGAAGATAAAGTTGTCCGTCATCAGCGTACAAATGATAAAAGGGAGAATATGTAGGTATTAAATGAAGGCAGTCTGTAAAGTAAGCCAGGTGGAACCCCTTGTATGATCTTTGTTCACATAAGAATTGGGAAAACCACCAAATATTCATGGTCTGTTAAATGAGATCTGAATCATTTTAGCACACAATATTATCCACTTTTCCAGTTTATCAACAAGTAATCAAAGGCAGCGCTGCTGCCCAACTCATAGTATTCCCTAAGGGATTCATGTAGTTTCTTATCTGAAGAAATATCACAAGTAACAAAGGTCATGGCAAAGAAAGCAGATTGAATTGGTGCTTAGTGTTTATGTTTGGATCCCAGAGTGCTCCTACAGCTAAAAAAATAAAAGCTTAATTTTTTATTTTTTTTTAAGAGTGCAACCTCTAACTATTTTATAAAAATAGTTACGGTTGGAGTAGTGAAATCTTAAACAATGGTGGATTTGTCTTCAAAAGAGCTTTTATGATCTCTTACAAACTCCCAGAGGCAGCCATAAAGCGGCTTTCTTTCTTTCTTTCTTTTTTTTTTGTTGCTGTTCATCTTTTTCTCCTGCCTTCTCTCTGGAGGGAAGCCTCAATCTAATACAACTGTGTCAGGAAGTGTGGGGATGCAAAGTGCTGATGAGCCAAAAGTAGCCCACCTCTGCAGTGTGCTGCGCTGTCCCAGTACGCACAAAGCCTTATTAGCGAAGCATGCCATGAACCGCTATTCACATCCCTATGCAGCCTAATGGCACAGGCCCCACAGAAACTGATGATGATGGCGTGTGTGTGTGTGTGTTGGGGGTGTGATGGGGGAATTAAGTTGTGTGTCAGGAAGTAGAAATTGAATAGATTTGAAGCTCAAGCTAGTTACTTAATGCGGCTTATCGTAGCTTTTCATGTTGTGTTGGCAACACTCTTCAGTGTGGAGGGTGTTTCTGAGTGAAGTAGACTCGGACGCTGATTATTTTTTAAATGTAGTGTTTAAAAATGTGAAAAGTTGGAAGAAGCAGAGAGATGTTTTAAAGGAAACTGTATTTTTCAATGAGTGAAAATAGATCTGTGGTTTATTCAGGCTGTGGGAGAGAGCAAAACTTACAGCATAGCATAGGAAGGATGTTTTGGTCATTCTAGCTGCACTAAATACGGATGTGAAACTCCATAATTATTTTAGTCCATTAATAATAGTTAAACCCCACTTCACTCCAATTGGTCTGTTATTGACCACTCACAAAAGAAAGGCTAGGAAAAAATAGTTTGACTGCTTTTCTATGTTGTGGTTTTTAAGAGAAATTGGAATCAGTTGTAACCGACACGTCAAAGCTGCACAAACACTGGAAAATCGGAGGTCAACTTCAAAATTCTGGTTGGCGCATCATTTCTGTTATAAAAAAAATCAAACTGAATGGAAAAAAAACAACTTTTAAGTGCTGCAGATAATGCAGGAATGACCAGTAACCCTTTTTTATGTGGAGCTTAAGAAAGTATTGTGTGTTTTTATTGGTCTTTCATCTGTAGCTTCATCTGTAAAGCACCTAGAATTATCGTGTGTATGAATGGCGCTTTACAAATAAACATTCTTTGCCTAATGACGATACAGTCAAGGTTAAAGACGTACTCTGTTTTAGTTAGTAGCAAAAATGGTTTCAGGTGATGGAATATGGCAAGCTCAGTGGTCATAGAGTAGCACAAACTATGGCAAGCTGTGTATTTGCTCGATATCAGGTGTAGCTTTTTCCTGCTAATCTAAAGCTCAACACACCCACAAAACTTTATAGAATTTAGCCAATATAATAAAATACTGGTGGTGATGCAAGAGTACATCTGGATCACAGGTGCAACTAGATATGATGGTGAGATTTTAGGAATTTTTTGGGGGAAAACACCTAACACATACGTGAGACATATTCTAGTCCAGATGGGACTTGTGCGTGCATTGTGCCATGCTTGTTTCATTCAAAGTTTTTGCACAAAAATAATGTCACAAAAAGGACAGAGATGTGTTTTAAATAAGTTCTGTTCAGTGTGAAACTTTCCAGCTTGATTTTGACCAGACAAAAATGTGATATTGCACCACTGGAAGCTGTGAGGTTAACTTTCGTGTTGTGAACAGCTTGCAGTTAGCCAGACTTGGTTTTCTGACACCGATTACAAATCACTTTTATCTGGCCGGTCACTCTGACTTTATTTCGTTTCTCTTGCGATGACCCTAAGTGCTGCCAAAGAAGCAATTCAAAAGATATAAAACCCAAAAGAATGAGCCAGCTCTATCAGCAGAACAGGGTAACTCATGAATTACTCCAGTTCTTACTTTAAAACAAGAAGAGTATCAAGCATACATCAGGCTTAAAGCGCTCACCTTCATATCTGGGCCTCGTGTCTCAAACTTCTCCAGATGAAGGCAAATCCTGAAAGCAACAGGACGGTGCTTATAGACAGACTTTACTCAGATAGAAATTTAGTTGCGTTTCCAGATCTCTTGGCATCCCTAATGGAGTGAAGTTATTCAGATTTGTTGGAAATGTTCTTGATCTTAAATGAATTTAAGCTCTGTTTTAGCAGAATGCATTAGAAATACATCAAAAGATGCTAATATTGCAATTCCTTTTTGAAATAAGAAAACAAACATTTTGCTGCTTAAAATGCTGTAAGATAGCATCACTTTAGCGTACGCTTGATCAGTTGTAGCAAAGTATGCATGTGCAGCTCAAAAAATACTTCTAACTGTGAAATCCTCAGCGACTTGACTTAACAGTACAGTGTAGGCCGTCTAGTTTTTGGATTAACCGGTTGATTTGATGGCAAAAGCTGCTTAACAAAAGATTTTATTCCAGAATTTCAACCAGGTGTCAGTAGAACTGTGACACTGGAGGAGTTCTGGGTAAAACATAGAGATTGGTTTAAATGCAAAATGTATTTTTTTGTGCAAATTTGACTTAATATGTTGTTCTTTCAGCAAACTGATTTTTGTTGAGTCTCTATACTCCAGTTAGCAATTAATCAATTACTAAATTAGTTATTTCAATAATCGATCAAATTAATTGTTTCAGTCCTAAAATTTTCTGTAGCTGTTAACTGTCTTTGGTTTTGGGGCTTTTTTTCAGGCAACAAACGAGCCAAAAATGTCTCCACATAAAAAAATAAAAAAAAGAACAACCTGCTTTGCCCGCACACATATCATGTTTCCTTAGGAACCCAACAGTTATATTTATTTTTTTGTTGTTTTGAGACATTTATCCATATTAAAACGCTCAATGGAAGATATCGAACTCTCCCAGGAGAGCGTCGCAGCATCTTTCAGGGCTTCGGTGAAAAGATTAAAGGCTGGTGTGCTCAGTCTTTTGAGCATGCTTGTCTCTGAAGGCTGTGCCACTGGACTGACAGATGGTACCAAGAGGTCTGGTGTTGCGTTGCCGTGACGGCTCACCCGGAGCTCCATCCACAGCGCTCAGCATCACGACACTGCTTAGCTTGACACTCTCGCGCCCAGCCTCCCAGCTCCCATGAATAGTTTGTCTCCTTTGACACGCTGAAGGTCATGTGCCTCGCTGCCATGGCGTAATGCAGAAATAAGCCCCGCTGAAAAGATTGTTCAAAATGGAATCCCTTATTGTTCCGTGCGAAACCAGAAAGTGTAAAAACGATCCTACTCCTTGTTACATCTTTAAAACATATTTTAACTGCACATTGTTTTTGTGTGCATTAGAATGGACTCGGAGAGGGAAATTAAAGATGATCGGTATATCCTGTGTTTAAGCCTCTCGTGTTGCAGGAGTCGCTTTCAAAGTGATTCAGAGCATCTGAGCTCATTAAATGTTAATCAAAAAATCTATTTTCAGATCACTTTGAGATCAGTCGTGAGGATTTCAGGCCAGTTACAGCAGGAGGCCACTGCTTCTGAGAGCTGAGTGAACTGGACTGGTCTTTTCCAATGGAAATGCTGAAAACCGGATTTCAGTTTGCTTTTTCTCTCCAGCGAAGATGGTTTTGATAAAGCTCAAACTCTAACCTCAAAGTTTGATCTTGAGGTCCATTTTTCTTTAAACACATTTAAATGGCACAAAGCAGGAGGAGAGCAACCCCTTTATCACAACAGCTTTTGCAACACATGCACCCTCCTTTCCATTATTCATGATGTGTTTCCACAGACAGCCTTGAACCATGAGCCACTCTCTTGTCTCTCTTCTTCAAAACAAGAATGAACCTGAACTGCCTGCACCAGAGGGGCTCTTTATGTCTGCTTTTGGAAACATTAAAATGTCCAGTTATGCCTAAGAGTTGAGATCATAAGGAGAAAAAAAAGTTAATTGAGTGCACATTTACAATTTAAATGAAACTGTACACCTCTCTATGACCCTTATAATAATTTAACATCAAACAGGTGTAGTAGCAGAGAAGAACTTTATCCTCTTTTGGGAACTTCAATATCAGAATTTTAAATTTTGAAAATATTTGTACTTAAAAAAATAAAAAAAATAGCTGTGACCTAGAATCCATTCATCCATTGTCTGTACCCGCTTGTCCATGCGGGTATAGACCTGGTGCTCTGTCCAGATCAAGAGGTGGAGTTCACCCTGGAGAGGTTGCCAGTTCATCACAGGCCACACACACACACGCACGCATGCACACACGCGCACACACACACACCTTAGAGGACTTTAAAGTAACCAGTTAAACTTGCAATTGTACCTTTGGACTGTGGAGGAAGCCAGAGTACCCAGATTCGAATGCTGCAATTCCATTGACCATAAAGTTCTGAAAATAAATTTACTTTATGGAAAAACACCAATTTCAGAAAAAAGAAAATTAGCTACGTTTTTACAGTAGGATGAGAATATGCCGAAATTGAATTATTTTTGCAAAAATGCAATGGAAACACTTTTTTTCGCATCACGTCAGTTTGCAAACAGCAGTAAGACGCTTATTTGTAGGCACTGGCCTCCATGGACCATGCCCAGCTGGTTGCACTTGAGGCCTTACGGTTCATCAAAAGCTGAGTTTGTCCTTCACTTGTGTTTAATCTATAGCTCCTCTGTAAAATCGTTGGCTACTTTTTCCCAAAATTGTTGCATTCGTAGCCGGGCTTGTTGCTCCAACTGAATAAAACTTAATTTAGAAAATGAATTATATTCAGGAAACTACATTTTATTTCTTTTTCTGATATTAAAATTTGCTTGATAATCTGAAACGTCTATGTTGACAAAAAAAAAGGAAAAAAAACTTTAAGCTCGCAAGGTGTGTGTCCTGTTGCATGCAGCGTAAAAGTAACACTGCAATACAGAAAAAGAACATCAGACCTAAAGCCAAACATGGTGGAAGTATGACGGTCCAGGGCGCCACCAGTTATTAGGCTTAATGTGTAAAATGTGTAATGTGTAAAATCAGCATTTGAAAACTGAAGTTTGTATTTACTTAGATCATCTTTGATTTTAAAAATTGGAGTTTTGATTCTCTCAAGTTTGACAAAAAAAAGAACAAAAACAGAAGGTCTGTGAGTAGGCGCATACTTTGTTTTGCTCTATAGCAAAAATAAAACGGTGTACTTTTCTGCTTTTAGTATTAAGTTAAAACTATTCTAATTCTGTATTGCATTCAGGCCGTGGGTGTTTTCAAGGGTGTAAACACGCGCTAAGGCTTTACAGTTTCTGAAAGTGCTGGTGGAGCATTACTAATGCATTTTTTTCATGTTGTGGAGAAACAAAAGCATGATTTGATGTTGGAGGCGGCTGAGAACAAACAAGTGGAGGTTTAATAATTTCACTGCGAATCACTTATTTCCAAGTGGCCTAGTAAAATAGACGTTTCAAATTAAGATAAATGGATATATATATATCCATTATTATTATGGAGATTATCCTTCAATAATCTCTGAAGAGAAAAGTCACAAAATCCATGAACTCAAAAAAAATAGAAGGGAAGACAATCCAAATAATGTACTTATTACCTTTTTTAATGCGACGTAAATTAAATATGGCTTTATTTTTACACATTCACTATTTTTTTCTTATCACATAGCAAGCTTGGACAATTTTTGGTCACAAAATACAGTGAGTAATCTGGTGTGCTTCTGCATACACTGATCAGTGATTTGATTTTACAGAGGTTAGGCAAGCTAAGCAATTTCAAGGCCTCAGATCAGTACATCAGCTAATCAAGCTGCTCTCTCGGCTGCAAATTACATTGTTCAAGCCTCCTACAGATGCCTACTTGATTCCTCTTAAAGCTGCTTTTAACCAACTTTCAATTTTTCACGTATCATCTGAATTAATCACTTGTCACCAATGCGGTTCTCTTCAGTGGTCACTTGCTCCCTTGGGAATTGTTTGGCTTCACCTGCAAGAGCAAAGATATGGACATATTTAATTTTTACATGTTTTTCCATAAAGATTTTTTGCCAATTTTTCCAATTTATAGTTTGTTCAAACAGGAGTGCAGGGCTGCCCTATGTGTATTAACACCTGACTCTACAGCTAAAGCCCTCAGTAAATTTGAGTTACAGCAATTTGCTGCTTAGCTAACATGCTAAGCTGGCATTAGCATGTTAGCGCTTGAGAGTAACTTGTTTAAATACAGCTTCAGTTAACTATGTGCAGTCAAAACTTAAAGCAAAATTCATTCTTCTGGTTTATAATTAGCAGCCATTACAATCTCTCTTTAACTGTGGATATCATTGTAAAATGGGAACATGCATCGCCGCTTGGGTTGTGGGAGGTAATGCCAAGAAATCCAAGACCAGTCATCAGTCAATACAAAATAAAAACAGATGCTGTTCAGGAATGTAAAAAAGCAACAACAACAAAAAAAAACCTAAGAAAACCTATTAAATCCAGATAGTTAGGAGCGGTTTACTGAAGTAGTTGGCCAACAATAGTTTAGTTTCCGTTTTGAAATGACCTGTTGGTACTTTGGCTCTTCTAAACAGTGCTAGTTAATAGTGTGTGCAATAAACCTGCACCTTGAACAATTAAACATTTAATGAGCTGATGACATCACACAGGCAGTATGTTGTAAATGGTGAAAAGTAGTAGTAATTACTAAGGAAAACTCTGGTTTGTTAAAACAACAAAATAATGTGCTTGACTTAAAATACAGCTTTGTTAGCCTTGCAGATCCAATACTATGGACACTCCCTGTTAACACAATGTTTACTGATCACATTATGTTAAGCACTCTGATGGACTTGTTTGCATATCTTAGCATTTTGTAAAAGAATGACAGACCCATAACACACAGCAGAGTCAAGCTTAGTAGCCCTACTCAACACCAAAATATTATAAGTTCTCATAAAAAAAAGCTTTGTCAGATGCAGACCTTAAACCTGAACAGTAATTATATTATATTCTGTGGATAAGATAAAACTTTATTGTCCACAGAGGTGGACATTTTCCTGCAGCTCAACAAACAAAGTAAAACAGATTCATGCAATCACAATTTCATAAAATTTTTTAAATGCAAACACAGTTGTTGTAGTAGCAGCAGAGGTAATGCAGGCTTGGCGTGTAATGAAGTGCAGAATTTGCTCTAACCCTCTGGCGGTGAATCGTCTTAATGCGATGTTTGCCAGCAGGTGGAAATGAATCAAATTTGTTCCTACAGTGAAACCGACAACAAACAGTGATACTGCTCTCCTGTATGCAGGTTGGACAACAATCAGAGCCATTTTGTTTCCATGCAGCTGCCACATTAAAACATGGCAGGACAAGTTTGTGTTTGTGTGCATAAACAACAGTCAGTGATTAACAGTAAGCTGTTTGTTTCTAACGGATTGTTGTCAATAACTCATTATCTTCAGATGAGGATTAAGATTTATTGTTTTGCGAACAAGTTTATAAAAATAATTGGTTCAGTGTGTTGCTCTGCTAATGGAGAATAGTTTTGTGGAGTACAGTAGAGTGACTGGAGCTGTGAGTCATGACTACGTTCATGCGTAAATGAAGACATGAGCATGGCACAAAAGGAAATCAGATATCTGCACCAGCATGTTAAGCAGAATCTCAGCCACAAAGGAAACTCTGCTATCTAACCAGGCACAATGGTGGAAAATATAATGTATGCAAATGAGGGAAACAGACAAAGAAGCTATTCTTCCCTTCCACAGTCTGTATCAGATTCCTAACCATCTTCTCATCCCATCCACTGCCTCGAACTATATAATCAAACGTGTCTTTATTGCCTCATTTCTGTACTCCAAATGTTTAAATATGCTTCTTATTTGAAATGATCTATTCATTTTATGTGATTGGGAAATTTACAGTTAGGCAAATAAATTGATTTTTATTGTCTAGTTGCTTTTACTTCAAATGAACAGCAATAAATTCGATGTTAAAAAGAATTATAGCATAAACACCTGTTAAATTTGGTTATCAGAACCTCAGTAAGCAGATGTACCTTTTTACTGTGCGGGGAATTTATAATGTTAAAAAGTCATCCCTTGTAGATTATTACTAATACACTTTAAACCACCACATATCTTATTCTTTTAGCAAATAACTTTAAAAAAAATCTTTATACTCCAGTTAATGATTAAGCTAAAATTATGGATGTTTATTACAATAATTGATTCATCATAATTAATGATTTCAGCCCTACTTAAAATTGTAGGAACTTTTTAAAGGAACTTTCATGTAGTTTTGAATTTATAACCTTTTTATATCTTGATCTTAGTAACCACTCCGTGCGTAATATTGCATGCTACAAAACTGTATTGGTAAAACATGCCTATCTTTATTGTACCGGTAAACAAAGGTCTTCTGTTAAGAAAAGCCTCTTCCTGAATTTCTTCTAAAAGTAGTGCCTCAACTGCAAAACTGAATGGAAAATGGATTGGCTGTTTGAATTACTAATACGTTACTGTTTTGTGTGTTGTAGCTTCAAGGATCTCTGCGAAGGAAAATGGAAGGAAACACAACAGGACTGAAGCAGAACGGCCTCTCTTGTGGATTCTCAGGATCCGACTTTAAGCGTGTCCGTTTGGACGCAGGTGGCCTGGGTCACGGTTCCTGCAACCACAACTTAACCCACCCTCTGCAAGGGTCCTCAACCGCTGGCTTGCAGAGGAAGAACTACATGATGCCCCATGGAATAGGGTCAGACATGTTCAACATGACTCTGAAAGAAATGAAAAAGGAGCCCCAAGAGATTCAGTCTTGTGGCCACTCAAACTCTGAGATGATTTTCGACTTCAAAGATGAAGGTAGCGGGCAAATTGACCCGGAACTCCAGGAGCTGTTTGATGAACTGACAAAGTCGGTGCCTCCTCTGAATGATCTTGAATTTGAGAAGATCCTAAAGCAGGACGATACCTTTGGTTTGGACCTAGGTCGGCCAAATTCAGCAGGAGCAGCAGCCACTCTGTGTTCCCCGGTGGACAAGGTGATAAAGACGGAGCACTCGCAAGATTTCGGACAGGGCCACAATGGATCACCGCAGCTTCGACCGGCCTCAGCGGGTCCCTCATTCACACTGAACAGCACCGCTTCTACCAACACGTCGCAGAAAGGCAATGCCCAGAGCGGACACAGCAGAGCCATGCCCTGCTGGCCGGAAATATCCCACGCACAGCAGCTCAAGCAGATGGCAGCAAACCAGCAGCAACCAGGTGCTCTTCTGCATCACCAGCACCAGACCCAGCATGTAGGAATGACCGGCTGGACTGCAACCATGTGCCCTCAACCCACCACCAGCAGCTTCGCCAAAGCAAAAGTCTCTAACCAGGCCACACTCAACCAGCAGAAGATGGGCTCCCATAATAAAGGCATCAGCAACTGCCTGTTTAAGTCAAATGGGCACAATGGCTCCCATCAGTTAGACATGAAAGGTCTCAGTTCCAAGCCCACGTTGCACTTCAGCCCCAAAGTTTCTCATTCCACCAGTCAGTCCATGTCTATCATGACAAACTCGATGACCAAGACGGAGCAGCATCAGCAGTCGCCGTCACCGAGCCAGAACCAGGCACATTCAGCTCTCCATTTCCAGAACCAACAGATCTCGACGTCGGGTGGCGTCTGTTTACAACCCAAGTCGGTTTCTGCTGGGCTGCCATTCAGAATGTCTCAGCAGCAACAGGTAAGACCTCTAGTCGGGTATTATTTCCTTTTCGAGATTATAAAATGTAGATTTAAGCTTGAAAACCTGAATGGAAAACAATAAAATTCATTTAATTCTACACATGAAATACTTTTCACAAATAGAACAGAGCTGATTGTCCTCATCAAGAACAATTGGATTAAGTCAAGTGTGTTTGCATATTAGCACATTTCAGCAGCAAGGCAGTTCAAAGTGCTTTACACCATAAAAACACAATAGTGTTTAATTATGAAACAGCAAAAAATATTAGATTTTGTCAAATGCCACCATGAAAATAATCAAGCAAATATACATCAAATATATTAAGAATCAAAGACAACTCTAAGCAAATGGGGTTTTAGCCTTGATTTAAAGGAACTCAGTGTTTCGGCTGTTTTACAGTTTCCTAAAAGTTTGTTCCATAAAAATGCAAAACAGTTTTTAATTACATGACTGTTTATAGAAGCTTTAATTTGCAAATGTCGTATTATGCAACACCCTGGATGTCTTTGACATTTGGTACAGCACTTTTCTGATCACTCAAAGTGCTAGTCACTTTCACCCGGTAGCACTTTTATCCATCGATATGCAGCCTGGGGTTTAGAGCCTCGTTCGGGGGCCACACTTACATGTGGTAAGAAAACTGGAATTGATCCCAGAAACCTCTGACCACAAAATCTCTACTCTTCCCACTGAGCCACAGTGGCCGCTGTCATCAAATACCCATGGACTGGTATTTTACAAATACCAGTGGAGTGTACACTGCTAATCCCTAATGTGATGCTGAGGACAATTTAAAATGTCGACTCTGTAATGTAATTTTTTTACCATTAGAAAAAAAAATGTAACACTCACTGGAAAATTTTTTAAAAAAGCAAAGAAGATTGACTGCAAATACAGATGTACTGTTCTTTTATCCTTGCTTTATTTGTCATGAAGTTTAAACATTTACACCTGTGTTGCTGTACGTTGAGTGCTTGAAAATTAAGTCAAATTCCTTTTTTTTTTTTGCACAATCTTGGCCAACAAAGCTATTCGGATTACCTTGTTACCTTTGCTCCTACTAAGAAGAATTAATGGTGGCAGGAAAACTGGGAAGAAAATTACTCATGTTTTTATACGTTCTCATTTCAGTTTTTAAAGAGAAGTCAGTCAGTATTGACAGGTCAATATTAATACATTTTATATTTTTGAAAGCGCCTTTCCTGGCACTCAAGGACACCGTACAAAATACACAAAATCCATTAAAAAATAATAAATTAATAAAATCACTTGAATAGATTCATTTTTGTGCCCTAGTGAATGATGAAGCCACAGATTAGTAATTAGATGTTTCCTAAACATTGATCATTGTAAAATGAGAAGGAAAAATTACAAAAATGTTTCAGTTACATTTATTTGCACTACCAGCATTTTTGTTGGTGGCACTGATGATTTCTTAATTTTAAAACTAAACTTAGAAGTTAGATTTTTTTAAATCTATTTTTCAGTTTTTAATGCATTGAAAAGTAGATGAATTACAGTATTTATCCATTTTCACAAATCTCACAGAGAAGCTAGTGTGTCGTGCACAGAATGTAACGCCAAATATTGAAAACTTAAGATAATTGTTTACAATTACATCCATAATCTGTAGTGTTGCTATGAAACTCATGTAAATACCATTTGAAAGCAAAATTACTTTTAGGCACAGTAAAAGTAACACACTGCTTAGCCAGACTTCATATTTGGAGTCGTCTTCAGTCGGTTTCCCCCGGTTTGCAGCCGCCCCGCTGCCTCAAACGGCTCTAATGTGGTTCTGTTTGTTTTGGGACCTGCTCTTCCTAACGTCTGTGCCTTGGCTGCTGCGAGTCCCTTCGAAACGTCTGTCCCCTGCAAGTGTTTTGACGTTGACACAGATTGCCAGAGCATGGCGAATTAACATGCAGGACTTCTAATTTCTTTGCTTGTCGCGGTGGCTCCCTGTCAGGGCGCAGATATGCGCAGCGGGATTTGCTAATTGGAGGTTGTTAGCTACAAGGGACAAGTGGTGGAAAATGACAGTAATCTTCTTAGCCTGGTGCCGGAGGTTGAATCGTTGATTTGTTATGATTGGAGGAGATTTAGACTGTCCCTTCTTTCATTTTATGCGCCAACACTATCTGTGACTGCCTTTGTGTGAAATGATAATGTGAGCCACACAGAAAGCTCTTGTAAAAAGTGTGCAGATCAAGGGAAGAGCCTGAGCGACCAGGGGAGGATGGGTGGGATAAGGAGGAGAAAAGGAAGGGAGTTATAGACATCAAAGTAAACAAGAGTAAATGGCAAATCATACTTTTACTCTCTTCATCTACTATCTAGATGTTCTTCAGTCAATCTTGCATCTTTCATGTAACTTTCTGCAACATAAGATGTTTTAAAAACAGACCTCCATCCAAGCTATACAAAAAACAATTTAAAAAACTGATCAAATTATTAAAATCACACAAGACGTGAAAGAGGCAAGACGGACAATAACAAGATTGCTTACAATTTGTAAAAAATATATAAAATAAATACATTTCTTAAAAACCACACACATTTGTAAACCACAAATACAAAAAAAGAGGAAATATATATATATTATTCATCAGGATAGCAGTGCATTTATTCAGTGTCAGAATAATAGAAGTATAAGAATAAGTTGTTAACTTCATATTCAGACATTGACCAACACAATGATTGCTACGCTTTTAAAAGTTTTCTGTAAAAGTCAATATGATGATGTCACAACTTTGGAAGCTTCTGATCTCAACATTTTAGGTAGTTGAGGTAAATATACATTATATGTAATGTGTGCCTCCTAACATACTGCATCTGGTTTATCTTTATGTACGATTTCCAGATGCCTGGCAGCGCCGCATTTATCTGATTAAACCTTTACATTAAATCATAAAGCTTATAGGAATCATACAGAAATAGAGGTGAAAATGCACCAAGAGTCATTTCAGCCTGCCGTGTAGACTAAACATGATTAGGATAAGAAACTAGAAATACAGCTAAAACTAATAAACGAAACTTTGGGAAACATAATACAAAAGTGTAAGTTAACGAAACGCATGCAAGTTTTACTAAAGTTTTATGTGCAAACATAAAAATGTGTATTTTTTCCACTAATTTCAGAAAGTGAAACTCATAAAATAGATCCACTACATTAAATATTAAATGAAATATTTCAAGTCTCTGTTGTAACTTTGATGATTATGACTTACAGATAACGAAGGCTCAAAAGACTTTGTCTCAAAAATGTACAATATTATTCAAGATCAATTAGAAAATTATGTTTTAAACAGAAATACAAGGTTTCTGAAAAGTATGCTCATTTCGATACACTCAGTATGTGGTCGGGGATCATTTATCGTGAGTTACCGCATTAATGCTCTGTGGCAAGGAGGAGATTGTCTCACCTTTGTGGGCGCCTTTTCCTTCCGCACTTTTTCCTTCCACTCAACTTTTATACAACACCCAAAATTTAGGAGACACTGAATTTTGGATCATTATCTGCAAGTCATAATCATCAAAATTATAAGAAAGAAAGGGTTGAAATATATGTGCAATGATCAATTTATTTTCACAATATTTATATATTTTTTATCTGTACTTTTATATCGATAAGCACATATTTAAAAACTTATAGAATCGTTATTACAAAAAATATATATGTTGCAGTGTCTCTGCCCATTCCATTAAATTTAATTTCAGCTCATATGAAATTAAACTTGGTGTTATTTTGGCAAAATGACATTGCAGATGTCTGAATGGGCTTCTGAATTTACAGCAAACTGGAGGCAGAAGCTGGAAACCGTTATCCAAACACGCTGTGGGATTCCAGCGATACAGCCATAGCGAGTCGTTTTACCAGCATGTCAGAGCCGCCAGAGGCAGGATATTCAGTTTGACCTGATTTTTAAATGCAGCAGCCTTGTGTGCGACGAGAGCTAAAAGAGAGAGGTACAGAGAAGCTCTTTCTATTTTATGACATTTCCATCCCACCGACAGCAACAGCCGTTGCTCGTTCCTCGTGCTGACACGGCTCGAATGCTTAGCTGGGACAATAGGAGGAGACCTGTCAACGCGGACGTCATCCGCAACAATCCTGACGATCGTCAAAGTGATGTCTGGGCTATCTGGGATTTTGGTTATGTTCTGTCAGTTTTCATTGAACAATACTGATTTCTACTGATGCCATTAACAAAACTATGAGCAGCATTTTCACTACATGTCTACTCTCTTATTAATGTGCCTAATTTTTCAGTGACACAGAAAGGAAGTTTTTAAACAGTATATTTAAACATCTGGTTTTAACTGAAATATTCAGCTTGTTGGAAAGTGTAGATTATATTGGGGCTAATGGGATTTCCAATATATTGGTTGAAATAAATTCACATTTTCTCTCTTGTCAGTGTTTTATATTTTTGGCACCATTCTCTGTGTCACGCAGACCTAGACGACAAAGACATAGAACTGTATTATTTTAATGTTTACAAGCTGAAATGATTTCAGAACACAAAAACTAACGCATCATTAAAAAAAGCCTTAAAAATGTACTATAATAAATTAGAAAAAAAAAAAAAAGAAACAGACTCTTCCAAAGCCCTTTGAATAACCTCAAGACTTAAGATATTGATGTTATGAGACTGCAGTTAAGTTCAAAGGGGGTAAAGTTTCTGGGACATCTTCCCCTATGACCTTGTATTTTCCTTGAGCTCTTTTGTTTTGAACAAATTATGCAAACACAGCGCTCATATTGAAGTTGAAAAAGTAACAGGAAAAAAAACAAAAAAACAAGAGCCGCATTGTAATTTTAGAACGTCTGTTCAAAAATGCAGATAATAGTGTTTGTCTGCCGCAGTCAGCTGGGACAGGGTTAAAAATCCAGCTAATGAGGAAAAGGAGAAAAAAAAAAAAGAGCAAAATCTTTTCTGAGCTGAATTAATAATGCCAGAGAAATAAAAGTCCTGAAAGAACAGCTTGATCCGTCTGTGTAACAGCAGTGACCAGCAGTGGGCTTCCTTGTGCTGAACAAATCTGTGAGCCTTCATTTGAACCGACACAGATTGGTGTTTATTTAGGACTTTTAATAGTTTTATTTCTAATATTCACTTTCTGAATTATGTTTTGTGATTGTAGCGTTGCTGTGCCTATTGATATATTTTCGTTTACATGAAGGCGGGAGTGATCAATAACTGTTTGGGGCCCCATGCAGAATTTAAATTGGGGGCTCTCTTCCAGTTGAAACCTTAAATTAATCATTCACAACTGTCTCTTTCCTGTCATACAAAAAGGTATTCAAAATAAGACAGACAAGAAAACATCTCATTCAAGTGAGGCAGATGGTTGTTAGTCTTTATACTAAGTTAGAAAGTGACTACAGGAAATGAGCTTCTTTAACCAGCAAATCAGGAACTCAAATGTTTTTTTTAGCTTTTTCCAATCCGTGAATGCACCACAATAAGCACTTCCAGGTCATGTCGACACTTAAAACTGTTCGGTGTGAAATCTATTACTGAGCGAAATAGACTTGATGTCAGAAGAAGCTCAGATATAAGAATCAATGTAAAGAAAATTGTTTCTGCACTGACATGATCAGAGTTCATTCAGAGCATTTCCACACCCTCACTGGTGAGAGTCCGGCAGACTCGGTTCATTTGTTGTGTCTTCTGATGATGTAGTTCTCTTTCACGCTGCACTGTGTCACACTTTGACCTAAACCCTTTGAAAACCCTGTCTGCCTGCGGTGGACACAAAAACCTCTGAAAAAGTCATGAGCACAAGTTCATTCTTAACAAAATGCAAACAAAAATGGAGTAGGATTTTTCTTTTGTTTTTGGCAAAAGACAATGAGCCATTTCTCCTGCTATCGCTAGACTCTTGTTTGTTTAGGTTGTATTTTACCCAGAATACCCGGTTCACTTCCTGCTTTTGGAGCGGTCTCCAGTCTGATTGGCGTTCAGATTAATACCACACCAAAGTTCACTCCAGCTGATCTGAGATCTAGGTTTTTTGTCCACATCAGTGTTCAACTGCACTTTTACGCCTCTGTTAATAAACCAGACTTTCTAGACAAAAGCTAGAATTTGATTAAAACAGACAAAACTGGACTGCTGTAAATGCACCTTGAGACTTTCAGCAGTGAGACATATTACCGAATAGCGACCTGTGTTGTAGTTCTTAAAGAGACACAGGAAGTAACTTCTTGCTTATCTAATAAAAAAAACTCTGACTAGAAACAGGGTAATTGCTCTTACCCATTGTCAAAATGGGAAGGTCAAAAGAACAGAACGAGGCATTCAAGTAATGCGTGTTGATCTTTACAAGTCAGGAAATGGCTACAAGAAAGAGCTAACCTGCCAAAACTTGTCCATATGTCCGAAACATTGTGCTGATGATCTTGTGGCACCACATCCTTCAGTAAGACTTCGAGCAGGGCCCAGTGGGTTGAGCCTGCAGGTCACTCTGGCAGCGCTGTGAAGGGACTACTTGTTTCCTGGGAAAGGGAGCAGCGGCCAAGTCCAGATGCCGAGGCCCTCCCCAGGGACAGCATCCTGAGAAGACTGGAGGAAGTGCAGTGTGAGAGCAGGCGAGGCCCGCGCAGCCGCAGGATGAGGGGCTAAATCACTCGGCTCCCTCGCTCTCGAGCCTGAGCCACATGTGGTATTCATTTAAAACAAGCTTGGGAAGAATAAAAACGGGAAAGGGGGGCAGAGGGGGGCACGGAAAACAGCTTTATGACACATCAGGATTAAAGGATAACTGAGTCGAGCTAAAAACACCCCTTCTTTGGATATTTACGTACAACAAGGGTGAGGTGGAGTGAGCCCTTTACAGTTTTTCAGTGATGGTCACCAGTTCTTCCACAATCGCTAATTGGAGAGAGTGAATCAGAACCTCAGAGCGGAAAGGAGAGATCTGTTTTGATGTTTCACTCAACGTCATTACCAGCCTTGATTTACTGTGTGGGTAAAAGTAAGTCAGAGAGGCAGAAAATGTTCAATTCTCTGGAAGTCATGATGAGCTTTACCCCCGTCATTCTCTAATCCGAGTTGTTACTTCTCACAATGTCAGGCCATTCATTTAGATTCGCTCAAAAGCACTCATGCGGTGAAAATACATAAACACTTTCTTTTTTTTACTCCTTTTGAGGGATCACAAAATCACCGCCCTGTGGTTATTCATTTTCTGCTAAAAATGTCTTCTAATAGCTTTTTCCAAATGCGCTGTTGGATTTCTAATCCATTTCACCCTGGGAAACATTTTAAGTCAACACAATGACTGACACTGTACACACAATGTGTTGACTTGGATTTAGTGCACATTAACCTCCTTCGTGAGCAATGTGAGGGTGTCCTCACATTGCAAGCCCAACGCGTGGTTCTCTTGGTGCGTCCTGAACGGCCCGCGCTGATGCCTAGAAAATATAAGATCTCAAACAGCAGCGAGGCTGAGAGCTTATCTGCAAAAACATACGAGGAGGAGTTTTTGGATGTCTCAATTAAATCCGAGTGTGGCAGGCTACAACATTTTAATCAGCGTCACGAGCCAAATGGATTTGCAGAGGATGGGATGTCTCCCTGCCAAAAGCACGCAGTGATCAGTAAAGGAGAGCTTATTAAATGGAGGTGGTCACGGCGCTGGCGCTTAACTTCCCATCGGCACACATTTCCTGCTGTCTCAGGGATTCTTTCCACTCTCTTTAGACACAATTATCAAGGGAGAGGCAGGCCTTGAGGAGGACGCGCTCTCTCTCTCTTTTGCTCATCCCCTTTCCAAAAAAAGCCTCTCTCTCTCTCTCTCTCTCTGAGTCTCCCTTTCTCATCTGCAGAGGGAGTAGCCTTGACCACATTCTGGAGTCTTAAGCATCTTTCACACAGACATTTAATAGCTTGTAGGATTTCGCCCTCTAGTGGTAGATATGTGTTTTTGCATTGATGCAGATTTTCCTTCTTGTGGCTCATTTCAAGACTCTTGGCAGGAAGTGAATATTTTATACACTCATCTGCACTTTTCACAAATACCATGACAAATTTTTATACATTTATCCATTTAGGCAATTTGATTCAAAAACCAGGAATTTACTCTACAGATTCACAACACAGAATGAGTATTAATTGATGTAAACTCTTGATATAGCTAATTAGTCATAAAATATAGTTTATTTGAAAAATTAGAGAACCAATTTAACACACACACACATATATATAGACTGTGTAGTCAGGCATTTTACTGAAAGGTTTGGTGGAAGGAAAAATGTCATAGAAAAAGGTGCACAAATCTATTCTAAGACTTAAGGCTTGAATTGTTGAATTGTAGCTGGAGTCAGAGCTTCAAGAGTCACCACCTATAGGCGCATCTATGATATAGACTAGAACTCTTCCGCATCTTGAGCTGGGTCACTACTGAACCAGAGAAATACATATTAAATATTATCAAATGGAGGATGAGAGACATGCATCCGATGCATTAATCCTCAGCAGATTCACAGGCTTTTCTCCTCCACACTATGCTGCAATTATGCAATAATTTATTGACTGTAAAGTACATGGATAGGTTTTTAGTAGATAGACATTTCTGTATTAAAAATGTTTCTATTCGTCTTTAACATTTTAAATTATGAGCAAGTGAATTTAGGCTTTTTTTTTAGCTATAAGCTGTTGTCATCAAAAATAAACACACATCATCACACACATCACTCAGTGTGATGAATTTATAGAATGATTTTCACTTTTTAAAAATAATTTACTGAAATAAATGAGCTTTCACATGATATTCAACTCTATTAAGATTCTTCACTAAATAATCTTTTATTTTTCCTCTATAAAAGGCTGTTCCTGCTGGCCCCAGGATGCCCACCAGTGGAAGCTTAGGAGTCCTGTCAGCCCAATCACAGCCACAGCCGTCAGCGCCTAGCAACCAGCAGAAAGGCCCGGCCAGAGGCCCACCCATGCAGAGACAGGTTAACCTGCAGCAGCATCCCATCAGCAACACAGTAAGCTGCATTTAGAGCTGAGAGAACTGTTCGGCATTGGTCAAGCATCGGCTGCAACTAACAATTATTTTAGTAATCAGTTTTTCTATCAGTTATTTTTCTCGATTAATCTGATTTTTAAAAATGGACACAGTCTTCAGATTTTTTTATAAACCACTTAAACTGTTTTTATTCAGTGTTAGGAATGCATTAGAAGTGACAAAAAGCGAACAAGTCATTGCATAAAATGCAATGCCATGGCATTCCTTCAGTGTACACTGATCACTTGTCGCGAAAAAAACAAAACTTCTGTGGAGATAATCTGGTGAATGTTATCTGGATTAACTGATTAATAATTTGATAGCAAAAGGTGATTAATAGGAGACTTTTGTACAGAATTGGAAGCAGATGAAGCTAAAACTGCCAAGTGAGTAGTTTTGGAGAGAACAAATTGATTTATTTATTATCGATTAATAAATTAGTTGACGATTATTTCCGTAATTGATACTTCAAGATTAATCCTATTCATCATTTCAGTCATACATCTGTTAAGCATCCATTGTACATGTCTAAATTTTTCTCTGCTTTTCAGGATAAAGATAACACACATGACCAGTTCAGTCGACATCTCACAAGACCACCTCCGGATTACAAGCAGTCGAGAAGCTTGGTGGGGATTCAGCAAGCAAATATCTTTCCAGGTACTTCTAAACATTTCATGCAAATTAGCATCAGCGTAAATCCTGGCTGGTAATCCTGAAACTTCTATGTCTCTTTAGGTCAGAACCCTGCACAGTCTCCCAACAATGGTCCTGACAATAACCTGCAGTCCATATCTTGCCAACTCTCAAGCGGGCCTACTTCAAAGATGAGCCCTTTGCCATCGGATCGCAGATTCGGTATCAGGCCAGACTGCCATCCAAGTTCCTGTATCGGCCAGTTCCAGCAGCAAAACAGTCACGGTCGTATAGGACTGAGTCAAAGTAAACCGAGATTCCTGGCACCAGGCACACAGGGGAAATCCTTTGGGATGAACAATGTAACAGGTGTGCAACATCAGAGGGCAACAGCTGACTTGCATTCCTCCAGGGTGCCAGTACAGAATCTAGGAGGCTCGATGACAAATGTCAGTCTGGGCTGGGGGTCAGCCAACAAGCAAGTGGCAGCTGGACTTCGGCGTCTGCCCAACCCACTGCAGTTGCAGGGTGTGCAAGACCTGCCGAACCACCCATACCAGCAGAGGCACGTCGGACCCCCCAACCAGGTAGCACCAGACGCCGGGATGCCAACCCTGGGAGACGCAGGCCAAGCCAGACCGAGTCAGGCCATGATGGGCTGTCCATCCCCTCTGGGAAACCTGAGCCAGGCCTCTCCTGAACAAAGGGTGCCGGCAGCCAGCTTTCCAGATGCCAGTCCCGGTTCAAGCAGCTACCAGAACAACAGATCCAACCGTCTGACCTTCGACTTCCTCCCGGAAGGGGACAACACAGTCCCTGGAATCAATGCGGACTCAGACTTCATTGACTCCCTGCTTAAATCGGGCTCTGGGAATGACGACTGGATGAAAGATATAAACCTGGACGAGATTCTGGGAAGTCACTCATAAGTTTAGATTACAGGCTGCAGAAAAATGCACCTGCAGCTCAAATCTTAGAGTTTATATCTGTAATGTAGAACGGTTACAATTTGTAAGTATTGTTCAAAAAAATTTTATAAATCCAAATTAATTGTTATTCATGTAAACAGAATTTCTTGGTTTTGTATTTACTGTGAAATAAATGTATGTTTGTGTTCGCAGTACATATTTGTCTCCGGTATATTCCCAAGAAACTGCTTTCCTGTTTTTGTTTTTGTGGACTGTATTTCATGCATTAGTGCTGTTATAACATCAAAAAAAAAAAAATAATACACACTGTGAAAAGGAAGTTACTTCTCTAAGTTTCTTACCCCACATTTAGCATGTTCTAGTATTTACCACACTGAATTTTCCAAAACAAACGTTTCCTCTTATTGTTCGGTCATTTTCATCTGTGGTAGTTTAAAATGCTGTTTTAAATAATGTAACCCTTATTTTTCTTATGTGATATTTAATACTCGGAATAGTAATTAGGGAATATAACACATGTAATTAATAAAAATTTATTTGAATAAAATAGAAGTTTATTTCTTTTTCTTTAACAAGACTTAACATTAAAGATAGGTCTCACACACTACACCCTCTCACTGTAGTGTAGATTGACTTGTAGAATAAAAAAAAAAATCAGTTGGATGGAACTGGTCTGACAATGTGAAATAGACACAGATCTCAGTCCAATGAAATTAAAGAACAAATTAGATAAACACAATGAGTAACATTATCTACAAATGGAGAATAAAAGTACAGTGTTAAAACTTCAGGAATGACCCACCATTCAAATTTTCTCCAACAGTGTGAAAATCATCCAGGAAGTCACAGAAACACACAAAGCAGCATCTAAGGCTGCAGGCCTTACCTTACTATCCCCAGCTGACGAAAACCTCTGGTGACAGAACACAAAGATTCAGCTCACGTTTGCCAGAACATCTCCAATACCCCCCAAGATCTTTGTGTTAAATATTCCAAACAAAAGTAGAACTTGATGGAAAGTGTGACTCCTGTTACATCATATCCAACATCAAACACGGAATTTGAGCTGCATTTTTAACATATGTCCTGTATAGCAGACTTATGGAGAAAAAAAAATAATAGCTCCTCTGCAGAAACAACCAATCAGAGCCGGGGGTCTTAGCGTGTCGTGGAGGACTGGTTTACTGTAGATGTGCTAAAACAACTTACCGTTACAGTGTTTATCCGCCTTCATCGGTGGCCATGGTTACTAGCCTGCGCTCCACAGCAGGCTCCGCCGTGGGGAAGGAGCTGTAGCTTAGCAGGAGGTCAGTGCTTGAAAACACAACAGCTGTCTGCTAAAGGCTCATGAAAACGAACAAACAAAAAAAGAAGGTTCTTCTTAAACCTTATGAGATGCTGTGGCATGGCCGTAAACAGGACGCTAATACTCAACAACCCTTACAGTGTGTCCGAATTAAAGCAAAGCGAAGTGGACCAAAATCCCTCCACAGAGACGTTAAAAGATTTAGACCGAGGCCTGGAGGCCGAGAGCTACCAGCTTTTAGATGCATTTCTTCTCTAACACACCTGGAGCAAATGAACGGCTGGTGATGAGGCTTCTGGAGAGCCGAGTTACTGCTGGTGACTCATTTCTGCAATTCTGTAACCAACCATAAGGGGGAGATGAGCAGTATTTTTAAGCAATAATTTTCACAGTTCATCTAACGGGTCTTATATTTTGTTTTTTGAGAGAAAAGTCCCTTTTTGAATATTAAATTATACTTGGAATGTTTCCATTTGTATAGCTGAAGATTCGTTCACTGAACTTTTGAACCTTATCAGTGTAAAATCACATGAAAAAGTGTCTTTTCAAGCCTTTCAGTATGGTTCAATGTGGGGGGGAAAAAAAAGTTTTTGCAAATTAAAATGAGAAAACCCAAGAAATCACCTTCATCTAATTAATCACATCTTTATCGATCCACATTTGGCAGCAATTCCAGCCTCGAGCCTTTGATGCCACCAGCTTACCTCACCTGACTTTTGGCAGTTTTATCCTTTCTTCTTTGAAGTTCTTTTCCAGCTCCATCAGGTTGGACGCAGGAGTCTGTTCAGCCATTTTCAGATTGCTCTTTTTTCTGTTTTTAATAAACTTGCAAAATACTCTAAAAATACATTGAAATAATAGGGCATTTGTGAATAAAATTAATTTAATACAACTTCAAATAAGGCTGTAACATCACAAAATGTGAAAAAAGTGAGTACTTTCCAGATGTACTGCATTACAACAGAAGTTTCATAAAACTTCATTTAGCTTGCAGAGGTGAGGAAAGAGCAGAAAGTGTGTATAATTATATATAAATGAATAAAAACACTTTGAACAACACAAATGAAATTTAAAACAACGTATATACTTTATTTAAGGCCAATTTCAAAGTATCATATAAAGAAATGTATAATGTAACAGAATTTATTGTTCCAAAACACATGCACATATCAAAAATGAACATTCATTACCGAATATAAATTCATTTCATGTGCATTTAGAAAACTCTAAATACTAAAACAAATTAACTTGTGATTAGTTCTACCGCTAAGATGAGTCAACAGCTAATTTTCTTACAATTTACACTCTTCTAGGTAAGAATAAAAATCAGTTGTGTGACAAAAAAAAAAAACAAAAAAAAAAAAAAGCATTGCATTAAATGAAAACTAGCCGTGTTATGGAAGCATTGTGGGGTACCACTTATTTTAGTTGCATTGTTCTCTCCAAACACTGTTTTAAAACATAGTCTCATGATCAGTAAAAATCAGTACTACAATGAAGTTCTCACACAAAATAACAAATTAAAAAAATAAAATAAAAAAAAAAGTTAATGTCCTCTAATCTAAGATACATGTTTAAGCATGTTTTCCATCAAGTTAATGCTATATCAATTCACTGTTGGGCTGACAACAGAATCAGCGTGCCATCCAGCAAGGCCTCTATCAAGATTATCCAAAAGGTTACTGCAGTTAATGCGCAGATGTAGCCACCATGTAAACGTCGCCGTGATCACGAGAGAAGCTGTCAGTGTGTCGCCTGCACAGCGGCCGGAGCATTTTTGTAAAATTATGTAAACATGCGCTCGCTGTTCGAAAATCACTTTCTCCTTTGTTCAGAAACCTCAGAACCTCTCCGCCAGAACTAGTCAGATGCGTCCGATAACACTTAAAACATACAGAAAACTTCCCATTAGCTTATAAGGTTTTGTTCACACGGAGGCCGATTGACATTTCTCGATCCTGACGATGGAAGTGAAAAATAAGGGTAGTGTTCATTAGAATCAAAACACAAAAATAACAAAAAAAATAATTCAAAATAGACAAAAAAAAACAAACAAAAAAAAAACATCTTTGGAATCGTGACTGAAATATATGATTGTTTGTGGATTATCCCATTAAACATCAAGCAAAACACACATACAAACGCTGTGTAACTTACAGCAATAAGCCAAACCCTTTTCCTTCTTGGTTACGTTTAAACATGACTCTAAAACTTGCTTTAACTTGTCCAAGCCCAGCCGATCCAAACTGTTGCTTCTTTTTAGACGCTCAACGCAGCATCGCGCGGAGCGGGCGCTCAGTTTCAAACATTGTAATTTCACATATCCGGTCACATGCTTGAACTGATTCGAGCTATAATATCTGTGGAGTCTACAGATCTTCCTGTTTTTTTTTTTTTTTTTTTTTGGTTAATATTTAGCAGAGAAAGGATAAAAATTCAGCTTGCGATGAATAAAAACACGATAACACTAATAGGCGAATATATATTGCAAAGCAAAAGAAGAGAGAATCAGAAGATAGATAAAACAAAACGAGTCCAAACAATCTAGCTTGTGTCTTGGCAGAGGGAATCTGGTGCTCTGATAACAGCTGACCCTGTGAAGTTATTAAAGGAAGAAAAACGAGTGAACCCCCCTCAACCCTCCCACCAAAAAAAAAAAAAAAACAGCCTCATTAATTTAAGTGTAAGACTAATGGAGTTATGACAGAGGTAATAAATCCTATCCCCTCCATATGATCTAACTGTCTATCATGCACCCGCCCTACGTTTTAGCTACAAACCAGGACAAAAAAAAAAAAAAAAAAAAAACGTCTTTTTTTAATCTAAACTATTATACATGTGTAACAAGCTACAAATAAAACACACTTTTTAGGTTAGGCTTGAATAAGAATGAGAGAAAAAGAAGCTACGGGTAAGAAAAAGATCCCCGACAAATCACCTTGTGTTTATAAAACATAATACAGTTTGATTATTAAAACAATTAAAATGCGGCTTATATATGCATGAATACAGCCCGACGCCTATCATTGCATTATACATACTGGGTAAATTGTTCGAGTTGCTCGCGTCTTTAAAAAATACATCCGAAGGCACTTGATCTATTAAAGGTTTAACTTAGACTTGCTGGCACAGCCAAGCAGCGATGTAGTCGGTCCCCAGTTTCAAACCCCACCCCAACGAAAAGCAAAGCCACCAACTCCAAATCGCGCCTCAAATTACCTTCACTCCAAATCAGTATTGTTCTTTATGCTTTGAATACATCATTTTTGGTTTTTCAGGCTCGTTGAAAGGAGAGAAAAAAAAAAGGTTTGAGGCAAACATAAAGCTATTTAACTAAATTCAATAGTCCCAAACACAGATGCTTGGTGGCGCACTGCAAAAACAAGAGAGGCTCCGGAGGCTCCAGGTGGGAGGCAACATGGGCAGTCCTTGCAGAAGAACACGTGCACTTGGTCACTTCAGCTACCATCTGGGTAAATAAGCTGACAGACCTGTGAAAATTTTTGGGGCCCTTGCATAAATGTCTGTTCATAGGCCAGCCTTGAAGACACAGACAAATTCAAAAAGATAAAAACACAAGTGAAAAGATCAGAATACTGCCTGAAAAGAGGTTAGGCCTTACATGCTGAGAGGCACAGAAGTTCAGAGAGGCTCGCTGAAATGTCTGGTAAAAGCATCTATGAATCCTTCAGAGATCAGAGCAGGCGACGGTTCAGAACGCAGCGGGGGAACAGGTGGTACGGAGCGCCCCGCCCGGCCCCACCCCTCTCCTCCGCTCGGGTCCTCTATAACCATGTCAGGAAGTTCTCCTTGTCGATCTTGGTAGCCGCCAGAACAGACTCCATGTCGCTGAGGATGTCGGAGCTCAGCGGCTCCTGCAGACTAGCCATCAGCTCCTCGCTTTCCACCGCCATGCTCTCGCCCTCCAGGGTGCCCAGGTCCACGTCGGTTCCGGGGATGCCGTCCAGGTAGTCGGGGAATCGGCTGGGCTGCGACGCCATGGAGGCTGGGAGAGAGTCTCCTGATGGACAGAAGATGACATTTTTTTTGACATCTTGTCAAGCTACAAATTTTACTTTGATATTTTGTAAAGTGCTTCAAGACTACATTTGTTGTTAACATATAAATACAGCTGAACTGCACCAGAAACATCAATGCATTTTGTCTTGATTTTATGTGATGAACAAATGGACGGTTGAGCGTTACATTATTATAATGCGGAACAAAACGCGTCCCTCTGACTCTATGATGCCGTTTGTTCTGTGTTCACAGAACAGCACAATGGAGGACTCCACTCACAAATCAGCAGACTTCTGACACCCAACAAATGGCTGCAGTTTTCAGGTGAAAAGGGGACAGAATTCAAATCTTTCATATTTTCAATTTAAAAAAACATTTTGAAAACTGCATTTTTCACTTCGTTTTTCTGCACTCCTTTGTATGGACATGCAACATAAAACCAGAATGAGATACACTGATGTGTGTGGTGGTAACGTGACACAATGTGGGAAAGTTACAGAGGTGTTTACCCTGACTTTACCCACAAGTTTGCTGCCAAAACTTTGGCTCGTTATCAGCAGGCAGTGCAAAAGGTGGCGCTGCTGACGGTATGCGGCTGTACCAACGGCTCGGATGACTTCCACATGGCTGAAACTTTGGGTTTTGTCCAAGAATTTGAGGGAAACGTAAACTACGATCAAGGGGAGATATTTTCCATATGAATTTGTTTGTAATTTTTGTGTGAAATTAATGCACTGTATGACTTCGAAAGTCTTGCTTCAGAGAGGTTCTGTGATCGCCTAACTGGTCAGCCTGCAGTCCAGATCTGTCTTCCATTAGAAAAGAATCAGAAATATTCCACAAATGCTGACTGGCTAAGGTGCTGGGTTCAGAAAGCCTCACGGCATCAGAATGGTCTGAAAGCTAAGAGTAGTTTGTCCTTTGTCAGGTAGGCATGCCAAATATAACATGTCTTGTCCGTTTGGTTGCCATCACGGTGCAGGGGATGCACCGGCGCGTCACTCACCTGTATCCATTTCATCCACGCTGTTCAGGAAGTCATCTGGAGTGCGAGGAACGCTGTAGCTGCTCATGCTCAGCCCGCTGTCGGTGCTCTCATCCCTGGAGTGGTAGGTCCCGCTGGAAACCCACAAACATCAAAACATCAATTAGAAACTGCCTGCGGTTCTAGAGAATCCACAATGGATCCTAGTAAACTGGCTAAAAATAGTGCAGAACCAACTTTTTTTCAATCATACAGTTGCTAAATCACAAATGTATGATTTAGCAGTTTTTTTCTCCAATATTCTCCATGAAATTAATCCCACATTTGATTTTGACAATAAAATGAAGCAACTATCATTTGTCATTATTGCCTCTGAAACAAAGTTGTTTTTTTTTACCGTCATAATTTTTCTCACACATCAACATCCTGTAGAAGAAAATGAATCGGTCCTCTTTTTGTAGTCAGCGTTCTATGTTTCTGTTCTTATTTTAAAACAAAAAATAATAATAAAAAAAACAGAAATAATCTTAGGATTCTTGAAAAATTAACAGATTTAGAATAATGGATATTTAGGATTCTTGAAAAATTAACAGATTTAGAATAATAGATATTTATTAACATTTTTAAGTTGTCTTTTCAGGAGAGTTTTATTTAACTGGGCTGAGGGTAAAAACAGCTCTTTGGTTTGTGAAGGCTGGAGAACCCTAAATGGCCTAAAACCAATTAAAATCAAGGTGAAACTTGAAAAGTTTTTCTCGAATTGATCGAACTTTCCTTTGCCATCAAATGGAACTAGAACCTTCTGCATTTGATCTGTTAAATTCTCACACACCTACTTCACTTTTTCACCCAAAAAACAGGAAAAGAAGCAACAATGAAAGGCACAAAAAGACAAAAGGAGCAAAGATGATATCTGACAAGTCTATACTAATTAGCAGAAAAATATGTAGGCAGAGTATGGCAGAGGCAAGATGAATGAAGCCTTTGTGAGAGCAGGGGGAGCGGAGGGAACGAGGGTGGGGGGATTAGTTTGGCCTGTCTACTGACTGGACCACATGCTCTCATAGCCTGCTTGCTATTCAGCTCTTTCCACACTTTGTCAGCTTGAACCGCTCGGATTTACACTCCGCTGTGACGCTCTGCTCCGTTTACGTGCGGAGAACTCTGCCGTCTGTCCGAAGCGGCAGCTGTTTCCGATCTAATAAAGGCCCGACAAAGTGCTTTTCATAACACGCACCACCATTTTAGCTCTGATGTGACCTGTAACGCTGCCGCTGTACACCAGGGGCCGTTGCCGTGCGGAAAACTTCCGTCTGGTCTGCGTGAGTCATTAACATGTGAGGAGGGTTAAAGCCCAGAGACAGCTTGCGTAATGCGGCCTCGAGCGGCCCAGAGCACCGATCCCCCTCACACAGGAGCCAGTAAGCATGACAAGCCGAACCAGAACTGGAAGTTTTTTTTGGCAGGCGGCCTCTTGCAAGTCAGGGATTCTGCTGTGACAGAGGAAGACTTCCTCCATTTTCTTTACAGAGCTCTCTGTGTGAGACTGACCTGTTAAGGAATGGGTCAGAGCTGTTGACAGTCATGGTCCGAGCATCTTGGGCCAAAGGAGAGGAGATGGGGTTTGTGCTGCCATCTTGATCCATACTGGTGGGCAGCTGGTTTCTCAAAGCAAGCTCCTGTGGGCGATGAAAGAAACTGATTATAAAAATATGTCTGAACTATCTAATACCATGGTACCCGAGTCGGTCGTGGATATTATGGCATTCAGTATTTGCGTGACATCAAACAACTAGGCCTGTCATGATAACAAATTTTGATGATGATAAAATGTCCCAAAAATTACATTTTATGTAATTTGAAGAATTAACGGCATTCTTTGCAGTGATAGTAAAGGTTTGCAAGGTCTCTTTTCAATGTCTGTGAGCACTCTTTTTTCTTTTTTTTTTTGCTAAATTTGAGTGCATGCAATATGTTCTATGAATGCCTAATTTTCTGATGAGGTTCTGATTGGAAAAACTTAAATTTTCCCAAAAGGAATTCCAACTTGTGGAGTAATTTCTACAAATTATATAAGCTCCAGATGTGGAAATTTCACCTTTTGGTTAAAAATCAAACCACTTCTACATTTTTGTTTTTATGACATAACCCAACACGTCTCTTAAAAACAGTGATACTTGTTATAAAAATTGTGAACCACTGGACTTACTCCTCTGTTGCAGTAACACATTGCTCCATACAACCCCCTCCTGTTCCCCTCATAAAGCATTATGTTACACAAGAGGCCAGCCGCCACAGTCCAAGACAATTGTTTTCTACACATGCTGCTATAGATAAGGTTGAGGATATGATGTCACGTTGTTCTGTTTCAACTCCTTCAACGGGAAGGTGAAATGACTTGACCACTGTCACTATTTTGAGAATCAGCTTTTACAGGAAAAAAGCAAACAAAAGGAAGGCCGGCTCTGTGTGGGGAGTGACGCTTCTACATAAAAAGTCACTGCCCAACAAGCGTGGGGACATTTTTTTCTTGTCGTTTGGGTTATAACTTATTCTGACAGTTTTGCAAAACAGGTCCTGCTTAAACGCAAGTCACAGATTTCCATGTGGCACTTTGTGTCAAACTAGAAGTGACTGGCGTGTCAGCGCAGCAGCTCTTCTGTTCTGGAAGGCATAACCATTACGCCACCCTGGATTTCTTGCTCTAGTGCAGTGGTTCCCAAACTTTTTCTTCTGCGCTCCCCCAGTGGTTTCCAAACATTTTCTGCGCCCCCCCCCCTATGGATTACAAATGGCCGTCTGGTTGAAACGACATGTGTGACGGGGGGGGAACCTCTGCTCTAGTGAGACTGGAAAGGCATACTTTCCATCCAACACCAAAAGTCCCATTTCCTGTTCGATGAGGAAGGCAAGACCAGTATCAGCCTCTGGCTAACTTGATGGACAAGTCGGCTCGTTTCACAGCGTTATCTGTGAAGTCACCCGTTAAGACCAGAAAAAGAAGGGCACTTTCAATAGCAGGCGGCAGAGTAAAGCAGATCCACTCACAAACATCTGATTAGCTGATGTGTGGCTGCACAAAAATAGTACACAACTAGGCAGTGTCACTGCAGATTGGCCGAGGTTGCACAACAAAATGTTAAGTTACAGGTACCATCATTTTTGTCCATGTCTGTTTTATTAGGTTTTTTTGGTTGTTGTTGTTATTCTGTTGAACCCCACTTCAAAAGCAACATCTAATTTTCATTGGTTAATTATCAATAAGTTTTTATTCATTGTTACTTTTGTCAGTTTCAAGTAATTTTAGTGACCACTGTTGGCTTTTTGTTCATTACCTCAGAGGTACCAACTAGAGATGCACCATTAAATCGGTCCCGATTTCTTTGATTTTGGGAGATTGGCGCTTGCACGTGAAGCGGATCTCATCCACGATCACATTTTAAATCGATCGTAAAGATCTGAAAAATCAGCCCTTTGGCTCTGCTGTCAGAGAGCTGGCTGACAGACCTGCCCATCAGGTTATGTCTGCAAGTGTGAGGCTAACAATACTCACCCTGTTGTTGCTAACTTAGCAATATTTCAAAGACAAAAAATGGTATCAGCCAAAATTGATATTGGCAGGTTAGGCTTTTTAAAGACCAGTGATCGGTCAAAAAACTGCAATCGGTGCATACCTAGTACCAACAGATGGATCTCTTGGTACTTTGGCACTTCCTCATTAATCCTTAAAGTACAGGACCAGTAAGACAAAAAAATATTTTTAAAACTAATTTTTAAAATTTCTGTTAAGTTTATCTGCTGAAACAGTAGTGTCTTCCTGGAAAATACTAAACTTTTATCATGTTTTGTGCACATCAAATTGCAGGAGCTATTAAAGCCACAATCAGCCAGGAAACAGAGCTCCTGCAGCAGAGACCTTTCTGTGAAAACAAAATTAATTTTGCAGAGCCTGATAAGGACTCAACAACAACATGACCGCTGAAACCTGCAGCACATGATCTCCGTGGCCCCTCAGGAAGGTCAGATGGCTGTATTCTCCTCACAGCCCGCTGCATGTACACACATGGGTCACTTCCTACACCAGGAACTTTAAACAACCCAAGCGAACGGCAGAGTAAACAAAATCTCCAGCACTCTCATTCATAACCATAAAGCTCAGTCTTCCAGCTTATGACACAGTCCTGAGTAAATCAGGGGACGCTGCGGCACCACCCTGCGTGGGCGGAACGGTAAGGAAGTGATAAATTTACCACATATGACTCACAGGGCAGGATAGTTGAACAATAAAACCTGATCAAAGAGGCTTAAGATCCACCACTACACTTAATTCATGACTTACCAAGAGGAGGCATTACAACTCCATAACAAAATAAAGCTGTTGCCTGTGAGTCACTGAGGGTCCATGTAATGTCCATGACTCATAGGACACAGAAAGGAAATGTGCCCCTTCCGTCCCCCCCCTCCGAAATGAAGGCACCGAGACCAAACTGATGGCTGACCTGTGGTCTGTGCTGCTGCAGTCGGAGTCTGTCCTTCTCGATCTGCTGAAGTCTCAGCTGGTTGTTTCCTGCCATCACTCCACCGTGGGTGCTGGGAGGCAGCTGTCCCGACTGTTTCCCCGGAGCGCTCTGTGTCATCCGCTGTTGGTTCAGCGCTGCAAAAATGAAACAAAAAAACTTAAAACATAAGACTGCAGTATATAAAACAGCAAACATAAAAAACATACAGTACAGTTGATTCAATCTCAATACATACCATAAAATAAAAAATAAAAACCACTGCTTTCGTATTTTTCCTGCAAAAGTTTGTACTTGGAAATTTGAGTTTCTGAGTCAGAAGTCAATAACTTATCTTCAGGTTGTGACTGTTGCAGAAGAATACTGCTTATTTCTAGTTATATCACATTAAGCCAATAGCACACACAGAGATGTGCAATTTCTTTTGTGAATATGTTTCCTAAAGTGTGAATGCATAAGAAAAAAGGAGAGAAACAAGTTGTTGTGAGAACAACTAGCAAATCCCACAGGTTTTCCCCCAATGTGCCACTACAACTAGATCTACTCGGGTGCCAACGTCATGTCTTGATCCGAGCTCCGACTTGTGAGACAAAATGAATGCGGGAACAACATCTCCAGGATTCTGGTCTTTGATTGGTATTTACCAGCAGCACTGTAAACAGGAGGTACACAAAAGATTATAAGGCAGATTTGTTCACATCCCGTGTGGAAATTAAAAAGTTCAAAAGAGTTTCAAACTCTCTCAGAAGTCAGTGTGCTTAGTTGCTCCTCAATAATAACCATCCATTAGTCTGCGTTTAGTTGCCATAGTAACGGATACCGGCTAACCTGTATTTCCCTCGTCACTTCAGGTTTGAATGTAGATATTCAGACCGAGTGGTTTGCCATCTGAGTGGCCTGCTAGGACACCTAACTGGTTTCAAACGTGTTGCTACGGAGATGGGCAGAAATAAAAATGCAGTAGTGTTTTATGAGTGTTGCGTGTAAATTTCGTGCTGTAAATAATGCACTTGAAACACAGGAACCACAAAATGACAGCAAATGTTTTCCGCCACTCGGTGTGGGATACAACAGAAGCAACAACAGTTGAACAGTTTTCAACTTTCCTGCGTCGCGTCGCTAGCCCGCTCGTCTACGTTTGCAAGCTTGATATCTCATATACTCCCAATTGTGCTGGTTGCTTGGCTAGTGGAAGGCAACATTGCCTCCTGTGTTTAGAGCCCATAATTCATCCTCTATTCGAAGGGATAAATGTATTGAGAAAAAGCTGTGGACAGATCTTTCCTACAGGTTATCTCTAAACCATCCTAGTTATCTTGCCTGCTCTGCGCCTCGTATTCAACGAGTCGCCAACCAATCCATCACTGAAGTGGCCTTCTGTGATGACACACCATTTTTGAAGCAGGCAACAACCCGTTTCTCTGGTAGCAGAAAGAGGTGCCTGTGTGTTCAGTCTCCATGGTAGCCAACTGTCGTAGCAGCCAATGGGGTTGTGGTAGTTTCCACAAATCATTCCATTTGGTTTTCAGTAAGATATTAATTATTTCCTTTTTAAAAATAAAAACAAAACTAAACTGAGTCACCAACTGTTTGTTGGCCACCTCTCCAGCAGATAGAAACAGTTCTTCCTCTTGCCCAGCA
>NW_006800658.1:0-54056 GCF_000485575.1 Poecilia formosa | reverse complement strand
ATTTTTACCAGGAGTACTAACAAATTTATCTAAGTCTGTCAATTTGGAGCATTTTTCATAAGTACGTCCAGGAACAGATTGTTGTTGTTTTCATTGTGGACCAACCAGTATTTGTCTGACCTGAACTAGTTAAAAAATTTCTAACTCTCTCTCTTTTTAAGCTTTTTTTTTTTTTTCAAAAATAATGCTCTAAAAAATAAAAATAATTTATATGCCACTCCAAAAAGTAATTTTATTTTGAGTGCTTTTACTTTGCAAACTTTTAGCATCAAGTGTTGGTATATGATTTTTTTTTCCACACGGGTAAACGTTTAAAATAAATTAAAAAAAATTTATTGGCTATATGAGTTCTATTATGCTCTTACAGGAGAACCAAAAAATATTTTAAATTAAATTTAAAAGAACGCAAAGAGCCACTTACGTATGGTACACCTTGTGGTGACATACCGTTAATACATTTGTTTGTCCTCTTCTTTTTAACGCTGACAGTAAATAAAATCGTTTTTGAAAAATGGGGGTGAGGCACAGAACGGTGTTAAACTGACAGAAACGTATTGAAGCTACTTAAATTCACACTTTCAAAATCTAATTTCAAAATTCTCTTGAAGGTTGCTTTGTTAATTCAGAAAATCTTTATTTCTCGATTTTCTATTCAATAATTCTTCACTGTTTTCTCAGCTGAACAATATCTATGTTATACATTTTACTAGCCTGTATGCACAGGCACTGCTGATTGTTCCCTGTGTCTGCTGTACTATTCCCCTGAGATAACTCACTTCAAAAATGTGTCGACAGTTATACCGAGTCATTATGGAAGTGGCTTTTTTCTGTCAAGAAAAAAGGATTTCTGAGACCTATTTTCAGTGTAAAAAAAAACAAAACTACTGGTAAGAGAGACAGATAAACCAGACCTGACTGATAATCAATTAACACAGCTCAGCTCTATAAGAAATCTGCCCATTTGTTCTCTCTTGGTGAAAACCTCCTGATCCAATTCCTTAAGACTCCATATGCACCCTGCTTTTAACATAAGACCATGATGGAAACGTTTATGGTGCACTTGTAAAGTGAGTTTATCTGGTTTACCAGCAGTTGGATATCCTGAAACCACAACGCTAACAAGTGTAGCAACATAAACATGTGAAATGCTAAGAGCATGGTATAGCTTTTCATCATAAACCTGCCTTATATTTCTCCGCAACTTTAATTCAGAACTGTCTTCTGATGTTCCTTGGCATTCATGATGATGTTTATATCCACCCATGTTCACTAAGATCCCTACAAAATGCGCTCATTTACAGTTCTTTGAAAAACGACTTGCCTCTTCACTCATGGGAAAGTTAAGCACTAACTCAAATTTTCTTAATTTGTGGTTGATGGCTCTGGTTGTGGTTCACTGAACTCCCAAAACCTTAAGGATGCCTTTGACCCTTTGTAGCCTTTACAGACTGATACATGTTTTGCTTTTGGAGGTTAATTCCCAGTTAATTCATCATTTACCCAGGATTCACAGGGGTTAGGGACTACAACTGAAACAAAACAAAACTACTGGTAAGAGACAAATACTCATATAACTTGAGTATTTTAATAGTTCAAACACCAAATACCAGAAACTGATATCCACAGTCTTCCTAATATCTGCTTTTGGTGTTACAACCAAACACACCAAATAAAATGAATGATGCTCTGGGATTTTTGCCTTGCGAACGCCAGCCAATTGCTTGTCAAGTAGCTCTAGGTCTATTTCAGCTTCTGAAATTGCATTTTCTTTTGAGTTTTTTGGATATATTTAAAAGTATATCCAATAAAACATGTAAATCAATTGATTTTTCATGAATAAGTTTGAGTTACATTCCACATAAAAATTAAATAACTTCTTTTTTTAGTTTTTTTTTTTTTTCTTGCTGATTCCTCTTTGGTATAAAATGTTGCTAGAATGTAGTTTTCACAGCAGAAATCAAAACACAGAGATGGACTCTTTTAGCTTTTTTTGTCTGCTGAAGAAAGTTGATTGCACTGACTTTTATTTAATGATATAAGAATAGAGAGGGCTGAATACATAAGCATGCCACACTTTTTTAGATTTTATTTGCATCCTTTTGTGTCTACTTAATGATTATTCTCTGCTTTGTTTGGAACTATCAGAAAGAAAGAAAGAAAAAACACCATCTAGTTAACAGCAGAAACCCAAGACGATTTCTCATGGAGCTGAACTTTTTCATCAGCTACTGAATTAGTTATGTTTGAGGAACATGAATGAGATTAATTCCCCTCTGCCATGGCGCTTTCCTTGAAGGATAATTCTCCAATCCTCCACTAGAGTGCATTCACACCCGGCTTCATCCGTAAGAGTGCACCATGTCAGAAGAGGAATGTTCATACAATGAGGGTCTGTGTATAGTAGCTCTGGTATTGCCTCGGTCTACCACACGGACAAATGATTGTCAATGGACTATAGAGACGAATCTCAATCGGTTACTCTAGCGGCTCCACGCGTTTCGACCTCCTGTGTTTCTTCCCCCTCTTGCTTTGCGATCAAATTCCTCTCTGGATGGAGATGGACAAACAAAGAGAGAAAGGACTAATTTCCAAACAACAATGCCGTGAGTCTTGAAGTTTTGTGGATTCGGTGTCTTTATGTGCTTGCTTCTCTCGCTCTGGGAACCAACCGCTCACTCCCATATTCTCGGCTCCTCTGACGGTCGCACTCTTTCGGCTATGCAACGGGTGTAACACACACACACACACACACACACGGGCTGAAAATGTAGCACGGACGGTGGGAGTGAAGTTGTGCGTGCCATGGTTTTGAATCATCGGAGGGATTCGCGTTGAATGCAGCCTGTTTGTCTCTGAGCAGAGGTCGCGTCGTTAAGGAAGAGAAGATTCATTCCAGTTGTGACCCCCACGACTCCTCATGTTCGGAAAACATTTTACCCCGAAAGAGTAGGATGCTGTAACTTTGGGACTTTTTCCTCTTTTTTTTAGGCACACGAGGACAGTAGTTTGGACATTTTCTTACCTAAATGTTTGGTGTTTTCATATGGGAACTGTCAATTTAAACTAATATCCAAAATAAATAGGCCAGCATTTCAGTTTTTCCACATGGAATTCTAGTTAAATCCCTTACACATTGTTTTCTTGCTCTGGCTGAGAGGACCTCAGCTTTTCTAAACTTGTGAGGGACCAGCGGGCATGGGAGAGGCGACTCCCGCTCAGTCTGCTGCTGGTGCTGCTGCAGGGACCTTCGTGCCCATGCTGGGCGTCGGGTTAGGAGCCATGCCCGGCGGGGTGGTCGGCAACGGACCGATGGTGGCCACCTCCAGAGGAGGCTCCGCGGACCCCCAGCTGCACAACGCCATCGTGGAGCGTCTGCGCGCCCGCATTGAGCAGTTCAGGAGGCACCACTCCACCTGCGAGAACCGCTACCAGAGGGGTCAGGCCGAGAGCTCCGACCGGGAGCACGAAAACACACTGCACCTGCTTAACATCGTCCAACAGGGGCCCGGGAACCGAAAGAGCAAAGGGAGCCGGGGATCGAACCAACAACCTCCAGACTACAGCAGGGCCAATGGAGAGCAGAAGGGATCAGAGGGCGAGCAGAAGATTTCCACCCGCATAGCGGTAAGTTGGGATCATCAGTCGACATGAATCATAAATATTGTTCTGATTAACTCACCCAGTGTTTGAATGGGCCCTGAGCCAGCCCCTTCCTCTGGGCCCCAACAATCTTAAGGCTTCCATTAAGTTAAAAATGAGGTTTAAAGTCACCAAAATATAAAAATGAGGTTTAAAGTCACCAAAATATGGTGATTTTTAAAAAATATTCCATAAATATGAAATTGTTTAAAAGAAATTCTGTGCAGTGTCAATTAGTTCATAAAACTTGAAAAGAGGGGGGGAAAAAAACGATAAATTTGAAAAAATAAAAATAAAAATGCACCGCTACCCCCAAGACTGTGCCGCCCAGGGTAATGAGTCATATTTCCCATATTATAAATTCCCACTCAACTTACCTTCAGTTGGTAGTTTCGTTTGGGGTGACCAGATGGGAGGCTGCTAACTGAGGGCTGCAACGATTAATCAGAGTTATTGTGACGAATCAACTAATCGTCAACTAATTTAGTAATCGGTTAATTGTTAACTAGAGTATACAGACCCACAAAAATACTGTTTGCTGAAAGAGCAACACACTCAAAGCAATAATTAATAAAAAAAATGCACAAAAGTATATACATTTTACATTTAAGATATAAAAAAAGTTTTTCTGTGAATATGTTCTATCCAGAACTGCTCAATTTTAACATCACCTGGCTCACATTCTGTAAAAGAAGTATCCTATTAATCACATTTTTATATCGGTTGATGCAAAAAATAGTCAACAGATCAACCCTACATATAGTGATGTTAAGTGAAGGAGGAAGGACTGACATTGCAAGTGATCAAACATTCCCTAAAGGAATTTAATTTTACACAATAATTAGTTTATTTTTTATCTAAAAAGTAATTGTTTGTTTATAGATGTTTATTTGCTTTCTTTTTAAGTATTTCTAATATAGTATAAAAAACTAAAGTGTTAAATAAGAACTCTGCAGAATGTGCCATGCTTTTTTTAATCTGATTAATTGATTAATCATCAAAGTAATCAATCAAATAATTGAGTACTAAAATAATCATTAGTTGCAGCCCTAAACGGAGCTGGTTCAAGACATTGGCTATGATTCAGGGCTCCACTAGGCTATCAGAGCTCACAAGAAAAGCTTAATGTTTATGAAGTACTCCTCGAATTTCACCTGTGGGACAATACAGTAACTCACCTGCTTTTAAGTCTGTTTAAATGTATTCCAATAAAAAATATATGCATCTAAAAGGACAATATAAACGTTTAGGCATTCTTAGTTGAAGGAGTTTTAGCTCCATTTCACCCATAAGACCAAAACCTACTATAAGACCAAAACATAATGCAGCATAACCTACAATGTATGAAATAGTTTTGGGGTTATTGGGCCGTGGAGAGGTTTAGAGTTTCCTCCCGAGTGTCGACATTTTCGTGCACTTTTGATTCGAACTGTGGGATGCAGGTGTGTGTTGCACGTAACCTAGTTAATACAGAATTTATCCAGTTTTGTGGTGCAGGAAGTTCAGTTTCTCTTTCTCAATAAGGCAGCAGTTTTCAAATGATCAATTCAAATGGCCATTGCCTGAATTATGTCTACTGCATGATGTATATTTTTCCATAATGATAAAGTTAAAGAATATACAATAATTAGACCAAATTTCTGTGTTCTCGGACTTTGGTTGGACTAACCATGCTGTACAGAAACTGTTGAGAGAGCAGTCGGTGAAATGTGAGATTTATTGTGTTGTTTTCTTTCATTGGGCATTTGGGAGTTCAGCAATGAGACTATGAATTATTTCCCAAGCAACATTTCAATATAGAGTCGAAGGGGTGAGAGTTTGCAGATGTTCTCTTTCCGAACTGGCTCGAGATGCCGGAGAGAAAAAACAAGCAATGAAACATTTTTTTCCAGTAAAACCCATAAAAACGCACTTAGGAAGGTTCTGTAGTTTTCTTTATTATTTTTTATCTGTGGAATGAAGCAAAACATGTTATCTCCTACGTATCCCACAGCTGCATTGACTTGAGACTTTATATTTATGATTGGATTTTACATGTGCGCTTTTCGAGTTGCTAAGTTAAATTCAGCTGCGAGACATGACGGGAGGTAAGACGGCAGCATCATGGATTATACTGACGGTCTAAAAGAGGTCAGGGAACATCATTATCATGCACCGTTTCATTTTTACTGATGTTGACTTGGGACTAGTGTGTTCTATATAAAACTGATGAGTGCAGCAAGATGTGCAGAGGAAATGAAGTCCTGGCGTACATGTTCATATAAAGCCTGAGGTTAATTTTTTTTCTTTTTTTCTTTTTTTTTTTCTCAGCTTGTGATGATTTGGTGAAGCAGAACAGCAGTCGTAGCAGAAATCTCACATTAAGTGCTCTGCCTCTATCCATCACTGATGGAGCCAGTTAATGCTTAAATGGATCAAAAATAAGTAAATTCGGAGGGTGAGAACTACAACGCTTTGCAAAAGCATTCATCTCCGTTGCTCTTTTATGCATTACGTCATTTTGCAACTGAGTGTTTTATTGAGATTGTATATTAGATCAATACACAGTATGGTATAACTGTAAACTGGAAGGAAAATTATTATTTTTTTAAATTAATTTTGAAAACATATATTGACTTGTTGGGAAATATATGTCATGTAAGATTAGGTAAGCAGCACTAGATTCTTAAACAATATCCCAAGAACATAACATGGGCCACAGTTAAATTCAAAATGGACTGAATCTGGCACAAGTGCAACTTTACCAAAACATGACAGTCCAGCTAAACTGACAGGTTGGACAACATAAAGAGCTAAACTGAACGGGCTGTGGTAACTCAGGAGGAGCTGCAGATGTCCACTGCTCAGGCAAGAGAATTTCTGATGGAACTTAGTCATTTTCTACAAATTTATTCCTGTATTCTCAAAGAACCTGAGCTTCTGGTGATGTTTTTTTAGGAAAAATCTTAGAATTTCTCCAGTTCTATTATGAGAATTTGACCTTGGGAAGATGAAGGTTGTTCACAAACTCATTATTTATGATGAGTTTGTGTAAACAAGGCATGTAAACAAGGCATGATCAAACATGTTGATGCCATGTAGCAATTATTTTAATTTTGCATAGTTCAATAATCATAACACTTTTCTGAATCCAGTCTAGGCTGTATGAATGGTGCATTTCTTTCAATTTTCTGCTTTAGGTATTTGTTTTTTTATGTCTTACTTTCATGTGTCAATCAGTCAAACTTAGCAACATGGCCAACCAGACCTCCTCACTGAGTTTCTGTCAAGTCTTCACGCAAAGTTGCTCCTGGCACCTGACTGAATCACTGTTAAATTGGGATTCTTTGGCAGGAATACTTAAGCTCTCTCTGAGAGGATTCTGAGAGTCTTTGAGAATATGGGCGCTGGTCTTTATGGAGGAGTGGCAAATAGGAAGCCATTGTTGGGGAAAAATGAGCAAAAAGGAATCCCATTTGGAGACTGTCAAAAGCCATGTAGAAAACATAGAAAAGATATGGGAGAAGATGTAATCAGGACGTCTTCGCACATTTACACATGTGACCAATGTGCAAAAGCTAAAGATGTTTCAAACATAACTACATGTTCATGGTAGAAGCATCCTGGGTGGAGCTTTTACTTGTTTCATCAGGGAATGGGACTGATGTTGAAGCTGTGCTGGTAAAGTGACAAAATGTAAACCGATTTCCATTGTGGGTTTACTTTAGGAAAGAAAACTGTGTAGTTTAACGTTTGTGTCGTTTTTATAATTACTTCTGTGTAAATTGAAAATAGCTTTTTGCATATTTAGTGTGACAATAGGTAACTTTTATAAAAATGATTTGTTTACATATTTGTTAAAATATGAGGCAGATAATGTGTAAAAAAAAAAAAAGCTCCTCTCGCTCCTCACTGCAGTCCAACTGCCATCTGGAGAAATAAACTGCTCTCTGTCAGAAACAACCAATCAGAGTGAAGGGGAGGGTCTTAGCGATGTCAGTCATGCTTGTGTACGTGCTGCTCCCTCTCTCCCCCTTGCTCTTTACTGCGCTACACACAACGTCGGTGGCGACGCTAAGTTAGCATGGCTGCTAACGATGGTGGACAAACAGTCTTCCCCACCATTAGCAGAGCTAATCTTGAGCTTGCTGTGTTGGGCTTTAATGATGTAGGTTATTATAGTACACGCTTCTCAGTTGTGAACAAAGGCATCAATAAAGGGCACATCTGTGGATGTTATTGACTGTTCACATTGTAATTTGCAACGGAACAGAAGACCAAGTGAGGGGCAAACGAAACAATAGATTATGGCTAGTTTATTGTGCATAGTAAGCAGCACTTAACAGCAATGAGGCCAGATTAACAGAAGATATGTCTTGTAGATAATTTTAGACATATTGGAAAGAAGAGATGAGAGCTTACTTATTGGCTTAGGGGAAAAAAAACGATTTCCCTTAATGCCTGCATGAACTCACTGAACGCTTTGGGATAGGTCATATTTTAGATTGCTGTTTTTTTTTTCTTTCTTTTTTTGTTCTAGCACTGGTTTCTCATTCTTTCCACTCATACCTGTATCGGTGGATGCGCCGAACACAGAAATAGGTCACTCAGTAGAGCTTACGAAACGCCAGCCCCTGTATTACATCTTACAGACATTTGTTTTCATCAGATGGGGATCCAGCATTATCTTACACCGTCTGTCAGCGAGAGCGATAGTGGGTATGGAAACTAAGAGCTCAATGATACAGCCGCGCTAGCGTGCAATGCATTGTCATAACCTATTATAGTGTGCTTAACAAATGGCACTCTAAGCACCTTCTTGAAATATTTGCTGACCATGAAACTGTTTGAACCACAAGGCCCTCATATAAATGTTTAGAGCCACTGAATACATTTCCTGCACATGTTTACTTAAAGTCAAACAGGCCTTGAAAAAGCAGTAGACGAGGGATGCCTGCGATTAACAGTCCTGCGTGCACTGGGAGGATTTTGTTATTACTCAGTGAAAGATCTGGAAATGATGGTCACAGAACTGAACGGACTAGAAGTTTTATTGTCTTTTAGCTTAAAACAACATAAAGTTGTGTTTTTATTCTGCTGCTATTTGTCACGCCTCAAAGAAGAAGAAAAAAGGCAAGTCTTTGTTTCTAATCTTACAAATTGTTGAAAATAGGCAACTGGAGTTGTTTGCTTCTTTTGGCAGATCAGATATTTCCAACCAGAAGGTCAACGCTGTGGCAGCAGTAATCTCGACGCTCGCAGAGAGACCTCAGAGTTTATTACCACTGACGTAAATACAACTTCTAGCTGACCACCGGATTGACAGCTTAGTCAAATAGCGTGGAGAAAAAGAAAATCACTGCACTCTCTTGTGGTTTCTGTGGAGCATGGAGAGTTTGTGGGGCGGGGTCTGCGTGCTGTGAGTATTTCCTGGCATGCCAGGTCTGAATCAGAGGTGCTGGTTGTGATGTGAAACAATTAACCCAGGTTCATGGGAGCTCCACCCAGTTCTGGTCTGGGGTAAGCTGCAGGATTTTTTTTTTCTCTTAGAAGTCACTGCTTGGAAGCTGATGTGGAATGCTGCTGGTGTTTTTATATCGCATGAGCAAACTGTAAATCAGATTTTGTTCCATTTGTTTAAATATTTGCCTACTTTACTGAATTCTTCATTTTTCTTTTATTTAGGCTTACTACCCATTTAAAATGAGTTTCAATATAAAATTTTTGCCATAGTTTTACTCCTATGAGACTTTCAAAAACAAAGTGACACTTGGTTGTAAAGTACAATGCAAAACATCAAAGTAGAAACGAGTCAATACTTTGTATTTTTGTTCTCTAGTTTTGTTTTGGTCAGAGCATCTTCTTCCACATGTTTCCCTTGTTCCCTTCCTGGTTTTTGGCAAACTTTAAACAAGGCTTCTTAGCTTAATTTCAACAATGGCTTTCTGTCTATGGACGAGATTTCTGGCACTTATAATTGAATTGTTGAGAAGCAGCTTGAGATGCTGTGTACAATCTAAGCTGGCTACCTATGGTGACCTATGAAGGAAACTTTTTGCACAGGGTTTTATTTGGGGTTTCAGCATAATTGGGGTGAAATGTCATGTCATGTGATTTTTATTTGAAAAAAAAAAAAGACTTCCTCTAAACTATTTCCCACTACATTGTTTTGGTCTATTAAACAAAATCTAACTTAGATACACCAAACATGGAAAAAGCAGGACGGGTGTCTATAATTTATCTTGCGTGTTTTAAATTCTTGTTCATTCATTGTCTTTGACCCATATTCTTCACAGATTTCACTAAACAGAAAGTTTAGACACATCAGGGAATATTGCTCATTACAGCATAGTTTTATTTGCTCAAGTCATCCCAAATCAATCTCAGACCTTCACTTATTTCCAGAAACACAAACTATTTATTTGTGAATTTAAGTCTGCTGATTGGAATCAGGGATTATGGAGACATTTTGATCATAGAGACATCACAGATTTATCATCATCATTATTATTATTCTTTAAAACCTAAGTGTTTGTAACATTTCTCGCAGGACATTCCACAGTCAAGCAGAGGTCAGCTCATACATTTTCATCACCAAATAGTTTTAAGTGAGCACAGCTTGTCTTCAGGGAACAGGGATGTTAGTGTGCTGTGTTAATGTCTCAAAGAAAGCTATCGCAGTCTCTTCCAAGTTTCTATTAAATTACTTCATTTGTTTGGGCCTCTGATAGTTTTTCCTCTTCCTTAATAGTGAGTTGCACATGTCTTTTGGCTAAATCGAATGTGAAATGAATATCTCTCTCGTCAGTTATTATAGTTTTATGAAAACATTGGCATGAATGTGCTGTAAACAACTTCACATCACATATTTTTTTAATCAAGATTACAGTGCTCTCTCCGGGGAGGCAGCTTTACAAGATTTAACAAGTTTCTCTTCTGGTAGCCAAAGAAGAAATAAGATTTTTAAAGAAGCACCAATCAAATTCACCAGTGACTGACATTTCTCACCGAAGCTTTAGTTTTTCCAATCCCTTTAACTTTATGACTTCATTTACTAAATATGTTATGAACTCATTGGTTTTTTTTAGCCAAAACAAATTGTTGTCTGCTGTTATCCAGTGTGATCAGGGGTTTAGTAGATATATTCAGCAGCTTAGCTCCAGTGTGATGATGTCTGGAAGGTTGGATAAAAACTTGGGTATTGGTCCAACATATTTTCCTTTTCCTACTTCAGAGAGAACAATGTTTCACGAAAGATGAAAGATATAAAACTGGGATTTTTTTATAGCTCTTTTTGCCTATTCTGTCAAGGCATATATCTTTAGTTTTATCAAGCCCCAAAAAATAAAATGTATTGTGCACCTGTGGGTTGTTCTTATGGGGTTCAAGAGAAAATGCAGCAAAAGCTTTCAGAACAATTAATCAAAAACAGTACTGTGCTTCTAGTTGTTCCTTGCAATCAGTTTTTTGTGCAAATAAAAATAGGTTAGAATGTGTACAAGTGGCGTACATGTCAGTCAGCCCGCCAGACTACAGTTGGGATTATAAACGGAATCTTGCTGATTGCACAATTTTATTTATTTCTTTTTCCCCGAAGAAAAAAGACTGTGTTTTATCACAATCAATTTCCTTAAGTGCTAACAGTGGTATTTCCTCTCAAAGCATTTTGTACATTTTTCTGGTTTTGCCACAGCTAACAGCTTACTGAATATCCAAGCAATGACAGGTGAGAGTTTAGAGTGGTTTATTAATAAACTGCTCTAAACTTGCGGTGTCGTGACTATTACAACTGAGGATGGAATGAGATCTCATGTAACAAGATCTTGAAATGCTAGGTCAGAGCTTTTTCTTTTTGTCAAACTGAAGCCTGCAGGCAAATAGCTGTGGAGTTGATGTCAGCATCTGGCTTCTTCTGGTAAACCCAAATATTAAGGGAAAGCCAAATCAGATTTTAGTCATAAAATATGTGCTTGTTGGCAGCCAATTCTTCAATTCTCAGCTCTTAGCGATTCTGTTTGAACTCGTCTTGTGAAAAGTGTTAACTCTTCAGATGAAATCATTCATGATTGAAATCTGATAACCTGTTCTGTCTCAATGCAGCAAGACAAGTGCAACATATGGTAAGGAGCAACTTGAAATGCCTAAATTTGTCCAGTGTTTAGCTAATAGCGGAGCTAATTTTCTGCTTAGCGCTTTTGCTAACTTTGAAAAGGTTTAGCATACTTAGCTTCACCTAAAGTTATTTTTCTGGACAAATTCGTGTAAAATTTTCGTAAACTTTCAGTTGAACAGTCAAGTTCATTTTATTATTCAGATTGTTTAAACAGTTTTCTGTCTAGGGAAACCCAGGTGCTTGCATTGAGTTAAGGCAAGAAATGAGAAATTAGTTCTTTTAATTGAGGTTGCATGAACAAAGTTCTTGTTGGCAAGTAAATCTCATAAGTTGCAGGAAGTAGAGCACAAAACTCAGAGAAAGTCTTCATAGATCATCATTAGCGGCTAGGGATGCTAAAGCTAGTATTAGAGCTAGCTAAATGGCTATATCGAACAAAGATTCTATAAAACACAATTTGAGATTCATATGAAGAGTAAAAACATAAGATACGATATCATTTGTGGTAGGTAGTCATTCATACCGAGTCCGATTCTCCTGAAGGTTTCCACCTGTTAAAGAGGTTTTCCTTTCCACTGTCGCTACATGCGTACTCACTCGTTTGAGTGATTATTGGGAAGTCGAGGATGCAATACAAACATTTCTCCACTGTCGTTACTTGTCCAGGAGTGAATGCTGTAAGTCGATGATTCAATGCAGACAGCTGGATTTCCTTGTAAAGAAAACTTTTTTTTCTTTACTAATGTGGATTAAAAATATATTGTTTGATAACTAGGATCAAATTGATTGTTTATTCTTGTAGATGTGTTGTGAATTGGCGCTGTATGAATAAACTAATTAGTTGCTCGTCGGGCTGGTTGACAGCAGCGGTTCTGTGGAAGCTTTCACCACTGTTGGATTATGCATGTGATAACATTTTAAGCGCTGTGAGAATACATTGACTGTAACAGTTAGCCAGGTGCTAAAGTTAGCAACTAATTTGCAACTTCCTAAGGGAACCAAACTAAGCAGATATGAAGAGCAGAGATCCTTCAAAAAACGACTGAGGTTCAAAAAACCTCTTTTCTATTTGTGAAATTAAAAAAAAGTCAAATTACTATGTTTAGATGTGTTTTTTGGCATCATTACTACCTAATTAGACAAGCATAAAAACTGCAGAGCGTGAGCTGGACCTGCACTCACTACAGGCTTACTGAAACACGTTGTGACTTCTGGAAGTTTCATGTATTTGTGAAAATAAAAAAATGGGGATTCCCAAAAAAATAGTACTAAGAATCTTGTTCTTTTGAATCATCTTGCCCCAAAATATAACATATCAACTTCAATACAAAACAAAAAACTTATGTAGTTATGTAGTTGTTACTTAAAAAAGTAAAATATTTATTGTCAGCTTCTTTTTTTTTCTTTTTTTTTTCAAAGGCTTCAAATGGAGCATTATGCAGCAGCTTCTTGTTGGAAATCATCCTCTGTGAATCTGGGACATCTCTGTACCTGGCAAGATTTGCATTCCCTTCTCTTCCTGAAATGAGTCCACTTTTATCATTTTTTTTCTCGACCAATTTAGATTTTGTTAAGAAGTTCCAGCCTCTCCCCACCCCAAAATAAAAATCATAATAAAAGAAAAAACAGGTAAAGAAACCACAGGAAAACAAAGAAAACCATCCAGACAGAAGTTTCCAGACACCCGGTGGGGCAGTGAGGATATGTGTTAAATCAAAAGCCTTTACAGATCATGTGTTATACAGTATTTGCAGCAGCAGTTCCAGAAGAACCCCTCACCCACCTTTTCGTTTTTCATTCCTCCAATCTTACACCCTTCCACACACACAAGTGCACGCAAAACCCACCCTGCTGCACACTCCTCATGTTTTATTCAGCAGCCTATGGGAAGGCTGTATTTGTCTTTGAAGAGTGCTGCAAAAATCATGTATTAAACCCATCTCCTCCTCGCTCTTCAAGGAATGATACACTGTAAGTGGTATATGCTCAGAAAAAAAACATGATCTTCTGACAATCCAGGTGGGTTTGGTCTGCTCTGCTGATTTATGAGCTGCACTTTATAACAGCCAGACCTTTAGGGTAAATCCTGCCTTTGGTTTTACTGGAACCACTGCCTGCCTGGGATCTAAAGCCTTTTTATTCTCCGACATTTCCCAGCTGTCCTTGGCTGTGGTCCCTGGCCACAAACAAAGCTTGCAAGGCAACAGCTTTACCTTGAGATACAAGTTTAGAGAATTTACACCATCAGCACCCACTTTGCAAAATTACCTCCCTCGTGGAGCAGCCTTGTTTGTCTTTGTGTCAGACTGGCCTGTTTTGTGCAGGGAAATAAACAATATGTTAGTTAAAGTGGATGAGTCTGCATAATCTCACATGATAAGATCAGGTTTTATGTGCTACCGAAACTTGATGCTCACAAAAGGAATCCGCTGCTGTTCCGATTTAGTTTTACTTCTATGTGACAGTGACAGTGTCTTTCTGTTATTTAATTTGAATTTCTATTAAATTTTCAGGGTTAAACACCATTTTATTTCAGACATTTTGGCCCTTTTTTAGTCTGTCTTAAAGTGTAGATTCAAAACTTTACTACAAAAACTTCACAGATATTTTTGTCGTTTATTTCAAATATTAAACATGGAAAATTGATGGATGATTGATGGCTAAGTAATGGATGCTCGATTGGATGGATCCAAAGATTTTTCCGTTCTCCGTTTTCTTTTTCCTTACTTTTCCAGACTTTGAAAACATTTGAATGAAATTGTAGACTGCAGAAGAAGGCCTGTTTTAGACAGTTTATTAAAGCTTGAAATAACTGAAAGATAAATTGTTCCATATCAATAACCGATGTGGGATTATACAGAGAACTGTTGGATCAGCAGGCACTGATGGAGAGGATATTTGATTTTTCACATTTGAATTCTGCACTGGCAATTCTTCTTTTAGATGACAAATATGTCAGCATTTGGATGATTACTCTATTAATCAAATTATTTTCGCTCTTCTGTGCTTTCTGTGGACTCTTTCTTTTATCAACACCAGCAGTTCTTTTGGAACAACTTCTCCATGTTGCACTCTTGTGAATTTCAACTTGCTGAATTCTCACACATCCAGAATGCCCACAGTAAATAAAATGGATCTTTAAAGATGAATTTGAAGATACTTTTTCTCCTTGATTGATCAGCTCAAATTCAAACCACAACATGCTTTGCTGAGCAGCGTTATTTTTGTCTGAAACAAAGAGTGAGATTTTCTAATGCTTTTATTCTGTTAGGGGAAACATTGAAAAGGATTAATTCAATCATAAATGCTGCTAAGAATCTGCTAAGAAAGAAAAAAGTTTTTAAAATTTTCGACCAGAAGTTGAGTTAGATGCCAACCTTAGCCTTACCATAGTTACTTAAGCATCAGCAAAATTAATTGAAATGTATTTATTCACCAACACTTGAATCTCAAGTAACAGACTTTAGTCAACTCAATAAAACGTAACAGTAAAACACATCAGACTGTGATGTACATGAAAAATTATATGTAATTTTTCATTTTAACAACCCACATTGAAAGGTGTCTCGCCACTGACTACCGCTTTATGATGCAGCACCCAGCAATCCTTCTGGCTTTTGTTCTATTTTCAAGCAAGTCCATTCATCTGTTCTGTCTCAGCACCATCCAGCACCGCCCATCTAATGAGTGTTACCGGCGATAAGTGATATGCTTGAAAAATGAAGCAGGGCAGAGTGGCAATCCTAATGATTTAGCCTTCACCTGTGCACAGCTATCACACAGCTCGATTCTTATATTTAAAATGTTCATGTTCAACATTTTAGTTACTGGTAGGCAATGGAAGCGATTTTTGTCCTCACGACTTCCTGTAGTGCACTTTAATGTTTACCTGGTTCTATGTGACATTAATTTTTTGTTCCCTCGTCCTTAGTCACTCTTTACTTCCAGGGTTTCTAATACAGATAAAAACAGCACAGGACTTCTGGGTGTGCAATAATATCTCCTTTAACGACATTTCATGTAATCCAAAGTCCAAAACTTGACAGGTATGGTTTAGCAGAAGCTAATGCTAAAGCGCTAATTTAATTTTGACATTATAGATTACGTTTTTGCATAATGCTATTAGATATTGTATGTTCATGTCTTGTTTGCTACTGTCTGTGTTTTATTTTGTTTGTATGCCTCTTGCTTGAAAAAAAAAGGAAAAAAGAGAGAGAATGTGAAGAGAGGAAATGGATCTGTGTTCTTCCACTTCAAAGTAAGGGCATCGATATAAACATCTAGCTACTTAAAGAATAAAATAATAAATAAAGAAACTTTGTTTAAGTGCAGATTAACAAAACAGGCAGGTGGATTAACACTTCAGAGGTCAGCTAAAGAGCTACGGGGAAAATAATCTTTACTGTTAGCACATTAGCTGATTATTGGAAGCATGTCCACCACTGGGAACTGTTGGTTTGCTTCTCACAACCATTTATTTTGCTTTGGCTTATTGTTGTGTGTATATTTTAGTTTTTTCCTGTTTTTTTTTTAATATAAATATTGATATTTATTTAAGAATAAGCTGCGGATTTTGTGTAAATCATGCAGAGTAGGTATAACAAGCAGCAGGCTGGAAACCACTGCTGTAAACTGATAAAGCTGCCCCGCTGTAGTTGAAGAGTGAGTTTAAAAATGATGTGCAACCAACTGTAAATTAGATTCTGCAACAGACTCTTGTGAATATGTGTAGACAGTTGTTCCATGGTTTGAATATAAATTACCCTTGCACACCGTATTTCCATACAAGTGAATATTTCACTGGCTAATTCACTGATGTTCCTCTTTTCCCCAATGGTTTTGGATTATAGAGTCCCTATTGTGTCCCTTTGTTGCTTGTTTGTGGTTTAAGCAAGTTACCAGTTGTTACAGACTCTTGTTTACATTTCAAACCTCATATGAATATGTGAAAATAATCTCATCTGTGCCATTGATTTGAACATTTTTGGAGACTAATACATTAGTGCTCATGGAGTGCTGTTAAACAAGTGGACAAAGGAAACAAGTGTTTCGTTGTTTTTCATCATTTGTAGCTTAGCAGTGCTAATTAGTGTGAATTGTGGGATTTTAGCGTAGCAGAACATTTCTTTTTTCTTTTTCTTATTGAGACTTTTAGAGGGCACTTGTGGAGGTATCTGTCCATGCCTGATGTCATTTGTTCTGCAGAGAGAGCTCTTTGAGGTTTGTCAAGTTTTTCCTGCTTGACTCAGTTGAAGCAAGAGCAGAACTGTGTTTTTGAGGAAATGGAGAGAGGAGGGTGGGAGGGTGAAGGGTAGCGCCTTAGAGTGTGTCTCTGTGAGCGCGGTGCTACCAGTGCTGAAACTGGAGCCCTGTGGGAACAGGCATATTCAGGTGTTCATGCCCAATGTGCATAAAGTGGAAGGAAAGGACAAATGGATATATGTGACATAAGGATTTCTTTTTATTGCATTCGGACAAAATCGAAGTCCTCGCTATTGGTTTAGCTCGGAAATATAAAAGTCTGTTTGCTTTGGGAAATGACTTTGAAGGAACTATGAGTGTTTTGTTCAGGGGTTGACAGTTGTGGTTGGATAAGCAGGAGCTTATCTGGAGCTCTTCTCACATTTATCTGATAAATAAGCCACCTGATATGTTAGAGTTTCCTGGACTTGTTGTAGATACTCTTGTAAACAGATCAGATTATCACAGCTGCCAGTGGAGAGCAGCAAGAATCTCAGTTTACAATACCCCACAAAAGCTTTTCCACATTTTGTCATGTCGTACCCACAAACTTCAGTGTATATGCCAAGCAAGTGCAAAGTTGTGAATGGGGAGTGAATCAGTACATGGTAGCAAAAATCTGAAAATTGTAGCATGCGGTTATTTTAACCCGAGATTAGATCAAATTAGTTAATTTGGTATTGTCCCAGTCAAAGTTCAGACCAAATCTAATTGGGAACTGTTGGCAAGAGTTGAAAATACATGTTTACTAATGCTTTCCATTCAGTCTGAATAAGTGTAAGGTATTTCACACAGAAAAACTGACCAAATATTTTATCTATAGCTGCTTAAAGCTCAAATCTCAGCCGACTTACAGCTGTAAGTGCAGCAAAAATATGAATCAACAAAGTAGTGACTGACTGAAGAAAAATTCATATGTCAGATTTGTTTTTGTAAAACAAATCTTAAAAACTACCCATACTTGTCCTTCTTCATCACAGTTTTGTGCAAGTGTTGATTAATCTTGTAAAATTCCAGTAGAATATCCTAAGTTTTCTATATGTGATGTGGCAAAATGTGAAAAAAAAACTAAGGTGCATGAATATGACTAAATAAAAATAATGTGTCAGTTCTTGACTCACTTTATTTACTTCAATCCTAACTTCACAGCCTTTCTCCATGGCCTATTTACCCAGTAAAACTACTTGAGGCTCAAAAGAATTTCTTTTCCTTGTGCTAAGGTTCAGAGAAAGACAGCTATATTTGCAGCAGAACTTCAAACAGCCTGTCCTCCCCAGGGTCATTACCCTCTTCAGGAAATGAGTAAGTGGGCTCCTGATGTCACCAGCCAACCCACTGAACAGAATACTAGGTTAATCTGGGAGGGGACAGGGGAGGAGCCCCTCCAGATCAGAGTTCAGACATGTTTACATTACAGCTCTGGATATTTCTCAGAGCCCAGCCAAGCTGCTGAATTTCCCAGGCTCCAGAGTTGTAGAGTGCTGAAAAGAAGGCACAAGCGCTCACTTATTCCTCTCCTCGCTCCCTCGCTCTGCCGAGCTCTGGTGGCATAGAAGTCGTAGTTTGACTCCATTTGCATTGTGGTAATGTTCTGTTCCTTCCAGAAGTTGTCCTTTGGGAGATATTATCGTTTTGAAAGAGGTGAAAGTCAAAAAACCTGCTGACAGACAGTGTTTTTGAAAGCTTCAGATAATACTGTCACTACTGTGATGAATATCTCAAACTATGGTAATATTAAATATGACAGTTGGGAGTGTTTATGTGTGAACTGTTGGAGCCTGACTCGTGACATCTTTTTTCTGGAGGGAGACTGTTGCTATGAATGCAGTTGACTTGCTTAATATGGATTAATGGAAAAAGTCAAGAAAATAAATGGTGTACCATTCAGTTAGATTTAAAACCAACACTCAAAGCCAAATTCTTTTAGAGATTTTCTAGTCAACTTAAGATTTTCATAGAAAACTGAGTGAACTTTGTCTCATTAGTTTTTTTTCAAACGTAGAGGAAGGATTCAATTTAATAATACGGTATTTATCCCAAAGGGAAATTAAATGTTGTCGTAACTCAGCATTCAGAGTGATGCAGTGGACAGGATGTGCAGTTGAAGTCAGTCTCGCAACAAATCTGAAAAGGCCTCTGGCTGAAGGCTGTCTCCTGACTGTTATGACATACTATCCACTCGAGTTCCAGGCAGGAAAGACGATTATTGCACAGGGATGTGTTCTGTGTGACATAATCAGTTTTTGGGAAGCATTGCTAATCCACCTCATTTGCTTTTGCCACTCCTCTTTAGATCTCTGGAACAGAGAAATGTTGGAAACGTATGATTGGTTTTGCTCTGCATCCATAATGCCTCCTTTTCAACTCTTTGTTGCCATGGCTACACATTGTAACAAAGTCGGAAAGTAAAAAAAAAAAAAAAAGTAAGAGCAAAAATAATTCCAGCTGCACAGCATCCAGAACCAGGAGGGATAATTACATAAATATGCACTCTCAACAAAAAATTATGAGCAAAAGTCAACTCTATATGCTAATTCACAAGCTACATGTTTTGAGGACAATTAAGGCTGAAAACATTCTGCATCATTACGCTAAGTTTTCAAAATGTCTCTTATTTTTTGTTGCCACGGTAATTGGTTAAGCCTATATGAAAGAGAAAAACAGAACAAATAACATCAAAATCAAAGTGTTTGTTTATATCCCTGCTTATTTGCTGCATATGATGCTTGTTCAAACCATGTGCAAACAGAAATAACCAGCTACAGATTTTGGTACTGGCCCTTTAAAAATAAGTGATGACGAGGACATTGTAATCTGACTTGATTGGGAAATTTAACAAACATACTGAAAAAGATGTCTTAATTAAATAATTTTATTGTACTTTTATACTTTGGGTTGAAATGGAATCAATCTTTGTTGAGAGTGAAAAGACAAACAAAACAACAAAGAAATCACAAGTTTTTAGTAATTAATTCTGTGTTAATATACGCAGCACACTTTAATCCTGACTTCTCTACCGTTTTAAAGGACAGTTATGATCCCAGTGACTAAAGTGGGGAACTTGTTCAGGCTTCTTTCAGATTTGCTCGGTCTGTTTTTCATTCATTATTTAAAACTTGAACTGCTGTGACTTGCTTTTAAAAAAAAAAAAAAAAAAAAATTAAACAGTAATTTCTTTGACGCAACGCAATAAATAATCAGTGTTAAGAACATGTGTAAAACTAGGAGACCCTACGGAAGCTTTTTAACAGTCTCTGTAGCATGTAGAATCTGCTTTCTACATGGACTGCAGAAGGCCCATATAAGTATCATCAGAAATGTTTGTTTTTGTAATCAGTGATTAATGAGGGGTAGAATAGTTTCTACCCAACGCAGCCGTGCAAATTATTCTCTGTCTTCTGAATATTGATTTGCAGCAACAGTAGAACAATTTTCAGGAAGTATACATTGATTCTGGTCTCAGTAAGTGATATTTTACCCCTAGAGCGACTCTTTTAGTCCGTGTGGTCAGATTTTACGCAGCCTGTGCTCAATACACCGGACTCTGGTAGTAGCCAGTAGTTGTTTCTTTCTCCCCCACGTAGATGGGTTAGTTTCTTCTCAGTTCTTTCTGTAAACCTGAAAAGCGGCAGCTGGAATGTTTGCGTTAGTGCCGTGGTGAGAAGTCATGATGCCTGCTTTTTCTCCATCTTGCCTGGAGGCTTGCAGACACTGCTGTAGCATCTCCAGTGTACATGGGACATGAAACCAGGGGAGAATCTGCTTTCTTTCTGCTCTGTTGAACAACTTCCAGCCTGAGTTTTCAGTAAAAGTCAGCATTCATTAGCATGAGATTGTGAGTTATTTTCTCCTCTTTGGGATTTCTACGATTTTATGTTGATAGCATCTTGCCTGTTGAACCTATTTTCACTTTTTTTTGGTGATGCTACAACCACAAAAGTCAATGTTTTTTATATGGCTTTTATCTGATAAATTAACACTAATGTTGGATATGATACATTGGTGTTACTTTTTTTTTTTTTTTTACACAAAAACTGACTGTTTATTTCAGTCCACCATTACAATAAAATATTTAAAAAATGGTTTTAAAGAAGAAATGAAATTTCTACCTGTACATATTTCATTTCTTGATGACGGCTTGAACAGAGCTCTGAGACGTTCCAAGCACAGGATATTGTTTTCTAACACTAACTCTGCTTTAAAGTCCACAACTTGATGCTTGACCTTTCTGCTGTGTTCTGTGGTTTTTGTAAGACTGTTTGTTTATTGAGTGCTCTCTAAGTAACCTGTGAGTCCTTTGTGGAACAGCTGGATTCATACTGAGGTTAGACGCAGATGGACTGTTTACTCATTATGTAACTTCTGACTGACTGCACTGGATTTTGTTTAGAGGGTTTCAGACATTTATTTGTAACAATAATAGAAAATCTGTTCTTCACAATTATGCACAACTTTGTGTTTTATTACGTAAAATCCTCACAAAATGCATTTTAGTTTTGGTTGGAACAATTTTTTTAATAGATTAGTTGTTTTGTTTGTTGTGCAGAGATGACGATTATGTTGTGAATTGACGATAGTTATATGAAACTTAAAAGGTGTGTATTAGATTTGTTAAATGTGGGCTTTAATAATAAAAACACAATTAAACACATTTATTTACCTGCTCCAAGGAAAGGCATGGAAAACTAAATTTTTTGAATGAACAAATATTACAAATTTGAATATTTAAGAAATAATCAGGTACTTTGACTTAGGAAAAAAAATATTTTTGTTACAAAAATGCCTAAATAGTTACGTAGTTTTTGGTATTTTTTATGTTATAGCTAAAGATGCACAATATGTTTGCACAAACAATGGTATTAGTAGATATTAGCCACTTTTTAAACTATCAATATCAGTCATAGCTATAAAACTGGGCCGATATTAACAAGCAATATTTATTGTATAATAGTTTAGGTATGGTTTTCCCCGCTCATTAAGGATGTATATTAGCAATAGGTGCTGGGGAAACCTACCATCTTATAAAGGGATTTAATTCCCAATCCCTTCTACAGTTCCATACACCTTTGTAATAAGGGGAGTTGTCTCTGGAAAAAGTACAAATTGTTTAATCCATCTTTTAAAGCCACACGGCGCATGTTTCCCCAAGAAGATGAATAAAGAGTCTTGAGCCAATTAGGGAGATTTATACTGTAAATGCAGAGCGAGGGGCTTTTTAAACTGAATTGCAGAATAAATCCAAATAAGGCATACTCTCTTTAAAAATGTAGGGTCGGGGGTGAGGAGGAGGGGGTGCACACCAATTCCAGTCTCGTCTGCCTGAGAGCCTTTTTAACAAGCCTGAGCAGTAGTCGCTAGAATTTATTCTGACTCAATTTAAGCTAAAGGGATTCATGATTTGTTCATAAATTAATAACCAGCATCAGCTAAAGTCCCTGTTTTGCCAATATTACACACATTTTGCTTAATGCAGCTCATTGACACGTTCCCCTCCTAAATTTATTTGGTCTTTGCTGGACTTATAAATTAAGATGTGGCAGGCGATCATTAAACAAGTATGGACCCATTCTTTGGCTCTGCCTGCAGAGAAAAATCGTGATACTGCATTCTTGTCATAGCTGTTAGTGAGAAAGTGGGGTTATTATGTGTGCATATGCATGATAACAAGAAGGAGAGTGTAGAGAACATTCCTTTCTCACTCCCACTCTCCACCACCACACCCCCATTGCTACTCGCTGCCACCCCACCCCCAGTTTCCTTCCTGTGCTTTTTTTAGAGTCTATTGGATGTTTTTCCCACATCCGGCAACAAAGCCAGCCTTTTCATGCAATAATCTAACAGTGCGGTGTTCTGTGGTTCAGCTGTACACAGCCATGGTCAACTGTGATAAATATGTTGACAGTAAATTAACCAGTATTTTTACTGTGTAATTTTACCAGTATTTTTTCTTGTGTGCTCACCCTATTTGAATCTAGGGCTGTTTGAAAAAGGAAAAAAAAAAAAAGATTCAACTTATCTGAAAGATACTTGGAAAAATTGTGTTTTGTCATTTTCATGCTCATGTTTATCAATCACTTTTTGATTTGTTTTTTAAATAAGTATTTGGAAATAAGAATTATTAAGTATGCGTTGTAGGATTTTTATTGTTAAAATTGCAAAATTGCTTTTGTATCTTGAATGTGCCCGCTTTAATTAGGCCAAATTGTAACGGAGTTATGAATAATTCAGGCTGCATATGAGATATTCTCATACTTTAGTAAAATTATATCAATCACAGGGAAATTCAGTGTTTTATATTAATTGGTCTTATTTTTCCAACTAGAAACATTTACTGACTGATTGTAATTTCAAGGGTAGTTAATTTAGTTTAGGTCGGGGTCATGTGCAGTAGTTATGAGAAGTCAGTAGCTGGTTGCTAAGTTGCAGATAGAGCAACTTAATTGAGGAGAATCAGGGATAAACAATCATGCTAGACAAGATCAAGCTATTCCAAGTCCAAATGATGCCATCAATTGTTACACCTATTCCCTACCTCTGGCTTTCCACCTACCTTACTTGGCACCCAATCTCAACTTCTTTCCCTCTGAAGCGGTGGGCACACAGTGAACTTCCCACTGATTGGACATGCAATAAAAAACATGTTTGGGACAGAACTAACAGGTGTAAAAAGAATTTTCTTTATTTGCTAATGTCGCCCCTTTACATTATGCGCCCAAGGTTGGAAGCCATGTCATCCATAATGAAAACTGCCAATTATTGCGCATCAGTTAAATCCGCCAACATAAACCTGCTTATTTAACAGTTTACATTTTAAGTGTCTGTACTATTAAACATATGACCCAAAAATCATTGAATCAGTGTATTTTGAAATAAATAATTGCTTTCAGGATTTTTCTTACAGTTTGATGCTGTCTGTGAAAGAAAAACATTTCTTTGATAACATGCAGGTCATTAATGTCTGAGATGCTATTTATAACTGTGGAGGATTAGAGTGTTTACTTGCAGTGGCGCCCCTAAAAGGGGGCCAGAGGAGTTTTGTACGAGGGGAGGGGCCTCATGGCCGCCCCTGGAAAAAATGATAAAGAGTCATGTCCAGTTCATGCAAAACCACATGCAGTCATGTTCTCCGTGTAAAACATCTTAAATGTTTCATCTTAAAACTTTTACTGGCCCTATGAAAATTTCTGGTGGCACCACTGTTTACTTTCCTGAATAAATTCTGTTGCTTTTAAAAAAAAATGCTTAACTTGCATAAAATAGATTTTTGTGCTTAGTTACTAAAAAGTAATTCAATTGTTTCACAAAAACATTTGACCTTCATTATGCAGAAATTTTAAATTCTACTCTGCTTTTGGATTGGTGGTGGAATATACTTTTCAAAGCACCGATTAAAGTACTGACATTGTTTCAGTGCTTGTACCCGCTGTCATTCCCAGTGAATTAATTCTCTGAGTAAAGAGGGGAATTTTCCTCTCCATTATGCTGCCTTGGCTGGGTTTGAATCACCAGGCTCATCTGTTTTGCCTGAAGTAGTCAAAGCGAGAGGGGGAGAAAAACAGCTGTCTAGTCAGTGAAGGGACGCCTTGCCAGTTGAGCTGTGAAATTCACACAAGTAAGCAGGATAATCTCTTCCACCCAGGCCGAATATTAGATCCTGCAGTGGAAATGGCAGTTTCACGTGTACGGCCTTGATATATCTTAACTGCAGCAAAAGTAGAGATCACCAGTCTCATCCCATTTTCATTCTTGCCTTTATTTGATCAGATTATTTGGAGTTAAAAGGCAACATTGTTGAAGGTTTTTGATGACCAGCTGTTTTCACTTTAAGAGGTATTTAGGTTTATCAGGGAAACTGGGATTGTGGTGACACCTGCTGCACTAAATCTGCTTTATTAGTAACAAAAACAGTGCCATACCCTTTGTGCTTTTTCATATTTTGCTTTTTAAACACATGGACATGATCTTATTTAAACCATAACATTGTGGCTCTGGCTGTATGTTCAGCATTTGTTGTTATCTCCTAGTCTTTGCTCTTTTGTTTATAATAACAGCCTTTTTTCCAGTATCCCCACAGCATGATGCTGTCACCATCAATATTTACACTGGAGATGATGCGTTCAGGGTCCTGTACAGTGTTAGTTTTCCTCCTACAAAGCATTTTGCATGTTATGCCAAAAAGTTAAATTTGGGTCTCATCTCTTTTTCACGGAAACAAACAAAAATCTGTAATTAAGGAAAGGGTTTAATTACAGATACAAGTTACAGTTACATCTACAAATTACATGCTAGTTACTTACAGCTAGTAATTGAGTTAATGTTTTATACAGAACCAATATTTTATTCAATGTAGCTGCTTCCATCTTAGTTGTTTGAACAAATTAAACATTCAGTAAATTTGTTTCTCATGTCAAAACATCCAAACTGTATCTAAATAAGATTAAATGACTATTAAAGTTGGATTTGTACATTTGTTCTACTCTTTTTCAAAGTGGCCATAGTATTCCTAGAGTGTGTTTCGGCGACTCCACAGACCATCACATGATTTTCATTTATTGCTCTCTGCTTTCCTATGAATGGGAGCTTTGTAGTCGTGTGCCAATCAGCCTGCTTCTTTTTGATCAGAGTTGACTGTTGATAAATTTGTAAAAACCCCAAAAATCAAATTTTTTTTCTTGCCTTTTTATCCAGTCTCTGTCTGTCCTTGAGAACATCAACAAACCGCACCTTCTTTGATTCCGTTTCTTATTTTGAGTTTAGTAAACATACCAGAGTTTACACTCTTGTTCTTACGGGGATTTTCCACTGAAGAGTTTCAAGTAATCAGAGCTCCTGTAAGAGCCGCTGCTGTTAATGGGTTCTATAAATATATTAAATCTCTTTCACGGCTATTTCAATTTGGCAACTCTTTATAACAGACCAGAAAAATATGCAGAAACTTTTTCTCTTTTCAAGCTGAAAATTAATCCCATTGAAAAACGTTTTCAAGTCGGGCTCGATTATCTCATTTTAATCGAGTTTTTCTTTTTTTTCTTTTTTTTTACATCAATAGACATTTTTATGTGGACATGTCTTCACCTTTCACTCTTACACCACAATTTCCTGTTTAGTCTTTTTGTCTGTGTCAATCCCATGAAAATTCGCTGAGTGGTTAAAATATTTCTTGCAGTAAATGTTTCATACTGTTCTACATTTCTGTAGGGACACTGCACAGGAAACAGTTTAACCACACAAGCTACGCGCTCACCTCAGTCTCTCTGCAAATAGACATGTCCTGGAATCTTTAACCTAATTTGGTTAACATTATTTTATCAAGCCTATAATCCTTATATAATAAGTGCTATACATTTCAGTCAGTGTTTGCAAACGTTCCTTTAAAGCCCAACCATCTGCTTTTTGACTAGATTTTACCAGCAAATAAAGCAAAACCAACTCAGGACCCCTGTTCAGTTCGCCTTAATCGAACTCTAGTTCGTTTGCGTAGAAAATCCGGTTTGTTTGGGGAGGCGTGAACGAACTTTGATCCGGACCAAAACAGTAAACTCTGATCCGCCTAAAAACCCACATCTCTGTTTGTTTGAGGTGAACTCTGAAGGGGGTTGAATGCATATGTGAATGCCTAGAGGATTGGAGACCTCTGCAAAAACAGGAAGCGGACTACAGCACAGGGCATTCTGGGTAAATGCAACCAAAACAAACACGTGAGTTTTGCGCTAGCAGGAGAAGCGGCTCATGGAAGATAAATTCCACAGCAGCTCCATTTTTATTGACATCATGTGAAGGTGGAAGTTGCGCTCTGTGTCTTCTTCAGAGGTTTTCATGGCATTTCCTTCAGTGGTTTTTGGTGCAGCGCCAGCACAGGAGAAGGGGTTGGGTTTGTTTAACGCAGTACGGTGTGAAAGTGAACCGCACCAGCTGAAAATGTAACCGTAACGTTGCAGTCTGCCAGGCTATCAGGTGTGAAATCATCCTAAAGAAAATAGGAAATCAGTATCGGCCCATAAAGGCCTGTTCGGGCTTTCCTTTGGGATCCTTGGAACAGATCACATCAGTCAGGGTCAAAGTGACGTGGCTTGAACAAACTTTTGTTTTTCTGATTATATTGATTCCCTTTTCACCTATGAATGAGTGAAGATTAGTGATTTCATGCAGCAAAATTGCTCAAACACTAGCAAGCAAAGATAAAATCACTATAACAAGTATTTCCTGTCAAACTCTCTGTTTGTGTTTAGATTTAGTTTAGTTTTCCAACGTTATCTGAACAAAGAACTCAGCTTTAAAATTCAGACCTTTCTATCTAATGTCTAGTTTCACTTTTTACTTCTTAGACATTATGTTGTGTATAAAATGATGGCTTTGTGGGAATGATTTTCCCACATAACTGACTTTATCAGTGTAAATCTGCTTAATCATCCTAACTCTTAACAGCTGCTGCTTTGACCCTCCCTGACTTTGGATGAAACTCAGTCATCACATCATGGGAAAGTTGTTTTTTTCCACTTGAACAACTTACCTGAGAGCATACTCTGTGTGTCTCTCTCTCACCAGCTGCAACATGTAAAAAAGACCTCAAGCATGGTTTTACAAGGCCCCGTAGACACACAAGAGCGGCTTGCATGCAGAAACTTGCAAAGAGATATTAGCTGCGCTGCAGCTTTAAACCCTGAAACTTTGATCGTTCCATCACCAGGACGTGCCAGACATGGCACCTGAACGGTTACCTGGGAAGGAAAGTTTTGCAGCGCCCACAAAAAATTTGTAGGTACCCTCAAATAGTGCCTGGTTGTGTGTATTTTTCTCTATGAGGGCAGTGAATTTAATATTTGTATGTGTTGTTAGAGGCTTTTTCTGAGTTTCCTTGTGTCTGTCTGCCAACTCATTAATTTTGGAATTTGTAATGCACTTCACTATCAGAAATGGTCAGATTTTTGTGGCGTAGAAGGTCGACTTCCCACTTTAAATCTGTGTGAAGCTCATAAATTTCAAAATAAGTGATTGTTTAAAAAAAAGAAAAATACCTTACATGATTTATAACTGAGGCATAATGTTACGTAATGAGAGGCTTTTGATGAACTCATGAATAGCAGTGCTGCTTACAGAATGCAATATTTAAATAAATTATACTGCCAAAAAAAATAAATAAAAATCTTGCAAAGTATTTTTGGTTTAGTTTCTAGTGCAAATATCTTAGTACGCTTCAACTCAGACAAAACTAACTTATAAGTAACTTTTCAGCAAGATAGTTTTATCTTACTAGAAACTAGACTAAAATGACTTTGTAAAATGTTTTGATTTTGCAGTGTATGTATTAATCATGTGGCGTCCAGTTTCATTACAATAAACTCCATATTGTTCTTGGGAGCACAGTGACTGAGGCGCATATATATGGTGGTGATTCCAATACTAAAGTGCCAGTCCTATTTATCACATACATTTGATCAAGAATCAGTTTGAATGTATGAAAACACTTGAAGAGGTCAAGTTGCCTCATGCTGATCAAGAAGTGCCCTTGAAACGTGTTTTTGCTCCTCAGTAATCCCAAACACACCAGTAAGAGAGCAGCATCTTTGTTCCAGACCAACAGGATTATTATTATTATGAAGAGCCAATCCTCAGGCCTGATGGAACAGAAAACCGGTAGAAGAGAATCAAACTGTTTGTTTCTTGGGAATGCAGTCCAGTTGTCCTGGGCTGGAAGACCTGATTACAAACGCCAGAAGTTGTTTGAATCCATGCAGTGCAGATGTGGAGCAGAAACTGATTTACAACTATTAGTTCACAGATTCACAATATATTAAAAATCTTTCAGCATTTTGCAGTTTCTACAGTAAATGTTTGAGTTTGTAACAAGAAATCTTAATGTTGATGAATAACAAATTAACTTTAGAAGGATGTGTGATTAACAATATGTGGATGAAGCTTCTTTTGTTTTCTTTTTGTTTTTTGTTTTTTGCTGATGCTCTAAATCAAATCAACCAGCTTTTTTTTATTATTACGTCTAACTACCGTCTGAGCTGTGCCAGTTTCCTATGATATTTTGTTGTTGTCTTTCTGGGAAATGTCAGGCTGATGATAAATTTGTATTAGAGGTCACATATTTTCTGCACGATGATCCCCCTGCCGTTCCAGCCTCCTACTCCTCCTTGCTTGGAGTCTGTAGCTCTGCAGTGCTTCGTGGGTCCGTTTCAACCAGCACCAAACACTCAGACCTTATTTGGAATGTCAGAACTGATAGGAGCGAGAGTTTAAAGCCTCCCACTCATTTATTTATTTTTTCTCTTTACCGTCTAACCGCAGCAGTCCCTTTTCAAACCCAACCAGGAGGAGAATGGTTTCAGAGTGCAGATTAGTTCAACTGCTCACTTTTGCATTTTGTGTGAAGTGAAAGCTGAGAGGGATGGCAAAACTCAACAAGTGTACTCTTTTTTTTTTTTTTTTACAACTGGTACAGTTTTCAAAGCTGTCTCCACTGAAGCGGTTTAAAACACTAAATGTGTTTTCTGCTCTCTAAAAGCGCAGGGCTCACGAAGACCTGGCTGAGTGAAGCAGCATTAGCACAGCATTAACCACTCAGCCCAGGTTTCCCACGGGATATAAAATGGATCCTTGTTTTGTGAGGAAATTGCCACAGCAATGCCGCTGAAGAGCACTTTGCTGGGGCCACATCAGATATTGACAAATATTGTTTCCTGTTTAGGAGCTGCAGTCGCTGCACTTCAAATCGAGCATCAAGGAATTTATAATCCAAATAGTGGGCTAAAAAGGACGTAAACAACACAGAGTACGACCAAATGTGGGACAAATTATCTAATCAGAATATTTTTTTTTTCCCCTGGAATCGGAATAATTCCAGCATGCCTTGCATTAGCTATTGTAGCGCCACGATAGGTTTTCTTTGTTGTGGCCAAAGTAATGACTGGAATGGCGCAGAAGTGTGTTGCTCAACTCAGTAGTGGAGCTGTTGGCGTTCGCTGGGCTGCAGCTGCATGCTGAAGAGCAGCCAGATGTTGGAGATGGTGAAGCGAGGCTAGTGAGCAGGAAACTGTTCTGCATGCCATAGGATTCTTCTTTGAAAACAGGAAGGCAACTTGTTCCCTACTTATGTGCCTTTTCCTGTGGCATGACCGGAGGCAGGCCTTGTGCTTGACAGTTGCTGGGAAAGCGCTACTTGTGGCTGTAACAATAGGCTTCGGAGGGTGCAAACGTCCCAAAAGTTTTTCTTTTAATCAAAAATTACAACATTCTAAAAACTATATAGACATGTAGTTTCAACTAGAAGTAAAAACTCTTGAGAAACTTTTATTTTTTTACTATTTATGTAATTTGCTTTTGTAGATATTGGCTTGCAAAAGTGTTCATTCCCCTTCAATTTGTACAGTTTTTGTTTGTTACAGCCTGAAACTGTACTTGTCTTTAGAAGTATTGAGACACTGTATTGGATTATTGTGATGTAAAAGGAAAAAATACATTATTTCACAAATATTTTACTTTCTTCCAGGTGCAAATATAATTTGAATTGAAGTTGGTTCTCTAACATTAGCCTCTGCTAAATATTGTGTTGGTTTAGCTTTAGCAGATCTAATGTTTATGATTTGTGCTTTTGAGTTAGCATAGCTAACTTTTTAGCTATGCTAACTCATAGCTAACCGACGAGATGGTTACTCTAAATTGCATTTTTGTTTTTATAGGTGCCTTATGAAAAGCAATTGGTCGTACTACATTTTATTAAGAAGTATCAGAGTAAAGCCAGTTGATTACATAAGCATATGTTACATTTTTAAGATGCATTTATTAAAGAAAAATGGATCATGTTCCTTCTATTTTACAAGACTGCACTTGTAAAATAGAAGGAACATCACATAAAATCCAAATAAAAAAAGACCAATGAAGTTTGTGGCGGTCGAATGATGAAACACTCAAAAGTTCAAAGTGTTTTCTTGGAGTTTTCTGCGCCATACTGTTACTCATTATACAAATGCAGCAAAGGGGTTGATGTTGCTCTGGATTGTGGGAGTTCCTTTTGAACCCAAGTGGAAAATAAATGAGTTGATGGTGACTTAAACCTGGGCAGTTAGGAATCCTCTAATATTTAGATTTATGTTTGCCATCTAACACCTTCCAGCAGTTTCCCAGAATGAAAACTGTTCCCTAACCCCTAAGTCAGACAGACTGCTATATACCAACTAAAAGAAACATGACACTGTGATAGATACTTTATGCTCTTTCATTTTTGGTGCACAGCATGGAGCCTTTAAAATGTGGCTTAAGGGTGTCTCTGGCACTCACAGAGCATTGAACCATATAACAGTTTAAGCTGCTAGCACCATCACATTAAATGCTTTGATCTTAAATAGCTCTTTTGCCAATAAAAAAAAAAACAACAAGTTGACAGACGGTTGGTTTTCAGGGGACAAAAACGAGATTATAAGCAATTTTAAACTTGCTTTTCCTTTCATGCAAAGAAAAAGAAAACAAGTTAAAACGTGTGATCAAGACGCAACAGCTCAAATTCTTTTTTTAAAGCTAAGGTGTAGCAGAACACCCTCCACATTTTCTGGCTTTGCATAATTTATTGAAGGGAATCCTTTTGCTCTTAACTACAGTGGTTGTTTCTTTCTCTTTTTTTTCCCCCTGTCCCTGAATCCAGGGAAGCCCTCAGACCTCCTCTGCAAATGTCTTTGTGGTTAAGAATGACATGTGGATGAGAGGCGACAGCGGTGTCAGGAGCTCTGTGAGCCGCATGGCCATGGGTGATGTGATGTGACAGGCTGTCACTGCGATGTTGGTGACCTGTGGTATGTCTGCAGTGCTGAGGCCTGGCTGGTGCTGCCTTAATGCCCCGGCAGAGAAACAACCCGTAGACTCTAATCATTGTATCTGTCAGGAGAAGATGCGTGATGAATATAATCTGCAGCCGGCCATTAAAACCGCCTTGTTGAAACAAGAATATTCAGATTATTCTCACTTGGTTAAAAGGCAAGGCAAGTTTATAGAAACCGCATCGCTCATTCGCGGTTGAATTCAAGGTGCTTTCAAGGTGCTTCATAGGAACGGAGCAGAAGAGCAACAACAAAAACTACAGTAAAAGCAAGAAATACATTAAACTTGTAATAGTTTCTTATGGGAACAACGGGAAAGAGAAGAAATGCTAAAATGCTAATATGAAAAAGAAATAGCTAAGACATGATAAAAATAAACCAATGAAGTCATCTTTGACCTTTATGGGAAAGTAAACATTGTCTTCATTCCCGATTTAAAGACACAAAAACAGTTTCTGAGCATTTCAGGTTTTCTATTCCAGAGCTGAAGAGCTCGACTGAACACTGCCCCTCCTTGTTCAGTTCAGGTCCTGGCAACGCCCAACAAACAGGCCACTAATGATCTGAGGGGTTCATGGTTAATACCTGACTAGCAACTTTAGGATCAAAACCATTCACTGTCTTGTAGACCAGCAACAATATTTTGAAATCCATCCTTTTACAATCAGGAAACCGGTTCAGTGATTTAAAGCCTGATAAAACTGTGGCAGCTGCTGATCCATCCACTAACTGACATTATGATCACAGGGACTTAGTAACAGAAATGTACTGTGGTCATTTATTGATACAGGAAGATAAAGTTGTCCGTCATCAGCGTACAAATGATAAAAGGGAGAATATGTAGGTATTAAATGAAGGCAGTCTGTAAAGTAAGCCAGGTGGAACCCCTTGTATGATCTTTGTTCACATAAGAATTGGGAAAACCACCAAATATTCATGGTCTGTTAAATGAGATCTGAATCATTTTAGCACACAATATTATCCACTTTTCCAGTTTATCAACAAGTAATCAAAGGCAGCGCTGCTGCCCAACTCATAGTATTCCCTAAGGGATTCATGTAGTTTCTTATCTGAAGAAATATCACAAGTAACAAAGGTCATGGCAAAGAAAGCAGATTGAATTGGTGCTTAGTGTTTATGTTTGGATCCCAGAGTGCTCCTACAGCTAAAAAAATAAAAGCTTAATTTTTTATTTTTTTTTAAGAGTGCAACCTCTAACTATTTTATAAAAATAGTTACGGTTGGAGTAGTGAAATCTTAAACAATGGTGGATTTGTCTTCAAAAGAGCTTTTATGATCTCTTACAAACTCCCAGAGGCAGCCATAAAGCGGCTTTCTTTCTTTCTTTCTTTTTTTTTTGTTGCTGTTCATCTTTTTCTCCTGCCTTCTCTCTGGAGGGAAGCCTCAATCTAATACAACTGTGTCAGGAAGTGTGGGGATGCAAAGTGCTGATGAGCCAAAAGTAGCCCACCTCTGCAGTGTGCTGCGCTGTCCCAGTACGCACAAAGCCTTATTAGCGAAGCATGCCATGAACCGCTATTCACATCCCTATGCAGCCTAATGGCACAGGCCCCACAGAAACTGATGATGATGGCGTGTGTGTGTGTGTGTTGGGGGTGTGATGGGGGAATTAAGTTGTGTGTCAGGAAGTAGAAATTGAATAGATTTGAAGCTCAAGCTAGTTACTTAATGCGGCTTATCGTAGCTTTTCATGTTGTGTTGGCAACACTCTTCAGTGTGGAGGGTGTTTCTGAGTGAAGTAGACTCGGACGCTGATTATTTTTTAAATGTAGTGTTTAAAAATGTGAAAAGTTGGAAGAAGCAGAGAGATGTTTTAAAGGAAACTGTATTTTTCAATGAGTGAAAATAGATCTGTGGTTTATTCAGGCTGTGGGAGAGAGCAAAACTTACAGCATAGCATAGGAAGGATGTTTTGGTCATTCTAGCTGCACTAAATACGGATGTGAAACTCCATAATTATTTTAGTCCATTAATAATAGTTAAACCCCACTTCACTCCAATTGGTCTGTTATTGACCACTCACAAAAGAAAGGCTAGGAAAAAATAGTTTGACTGCTTTTCTATGTTGTGGTTTTTAAGAGAAATTGGAATCAGTTGTAACCGACACGTCAAAGCTGCACAAACACTGGAAAATCGGAGGTCAACTTCAAAATTCTGGTTGGCGCATCATTTCTGTTATAAAAAAAATCAAACTGAATGGAAAAAAAACAACTTTTAAGTGCTGCAGATAATGCAGGAATGACCAGTAACCCTTTTTTATGTGGAGCTTAAGAAAGTATTGTGTGTTTTTATTGGTCTTTCATCTGTAGCTTCATCTGTAAAGCACCTAGAATTATCGTGTGTATGAATGGCGCTTTACAAATAAACATTCTTTGCCTAATGACGATACAGTCAAGGTTAAAGACGTACTCTGTTTTAGTTAGTAGCAAAAATGGTTTCAGGTGATGGAATATGGCAAGCTCAGTGGTCATAGAGTAGCACAAACTATGGCAAGCTGTGTATTTGCTCGATATCAGGTGTAGCTTTTTCCTGCTAATCTAAAGCTCAACACACCCACAAAACTTTATAGAATTTAGCCAATATAATAAAATACTGGTGGTGATGCAAGAGTACATCTGGATCACAGGTGCAACTAGATATGATGGTGAGATTTTAGGAATTTTTTGGGGGAAAACACCTAACACATACGTGAGACATATTCTAGTCCAGATGGGACTTGTGCGTGCATTGTGCCATGCTTGTTTCATTCAAAGTTTTTGCACAAAAATAATGTCACAAAAAGGACAGAGATGTGTTTTAAATAAGTTCTGTTCAGTGTGAAACTTTCCAGCTTGATTTTGACCAGACAAAAATGTGATATTGCACCACTGGAAGCTGTGAGGTTAACTTTCGTGTTGTGAACAGCTTGCAGTTAGCCAGACTTGGTTTTCTGACACCGATTACAAATCACTTTTATCTGGCCGGTCACTCTGACTTTATTTCGTTTCTCTTGCGATGACCCTAAGTGCTGCCAAAGAAGCAATTCAAAAGATATAAAACCCAAAAGAATGAGCCAGCTCTATCAGCAGAACAGGGTAACTCATGAATTACTCCAGTTCTTACTTTAAAACAAGAAGAGTATCAAGCATACATCAGGCTTAAAGCGCTCACCTTCATATCTGGGCCTCGTGTCTCAAACTTCTCCAGATGAAGGCAAATCCTGAAAGCAACAGGACGGTGCTTATAGACAGACTTTACTCAGATAGAAATTTAGTTGCGTTTCCAGATCTCTTGGCATCCCTAATGGAGTGAAGTTATTCAGATTTGTTGGAAATGTTCTTGATCTTAAATGAATTTAAGCTCTGTTTTAGCAGAATGCATTAGAAATACATCAAAAGATGCTAATATTGCAATTCCTTTTTGAAATAAGAAAACAAACATTTTGCTGCTTAAAATGCTGTAAGATAGCATCACTTTAGCGTACGCTTGATCAGTTGTAGCAAAGTATGCATGTGCAGCTCAAAAAATACTTCTAACTGTGAAATCCTCAGCGACTTGACTTAACAGTACAGTGTAGGCCGTCTAGTTTTTGGATTAACCGGTTGATTTGATGGCAAAAGCTGCTTAACAAAAGATTTTATTCCAGAATTTCAACCAGGTGTCAGTAGAACTGTGACACTGGAGGAGTTCTGGGTAAAACATAGAGATTGGTTTAAATGCAAAATGTATTTTTTTGTGCAAATTTGACTTAATATGTTGTTCTTTCAGCAAACTGATTTTTGTTGAGTCTCTATACTCCAGTTAGCAATTAATCAATTACTAAATTAGTTATTTCAATAATCGATCAAATTAATTGTTTCAGTCCTAAAATTTTCTGTAGCTGTTAACTGTCTTTGGTTTTGGGGCTTTTTTTCAGGCAACAAACGAGCCAAAAATGTCTCCACATAAAAAAATAAAAAAAAGAACAACCTGCTTTGCCCGCACACATATCATGTTTCCTTAGGAACCCAACAGTTATATTTATTTTTTTGTTGTTTTGAGACATTTATCCATATTAAAACGCTCAATGGAAGATATCGAACTCTCCCAGGAGAGCGTCGCAGCATCTTTCAGGGCTTCGGTGAAAAGATTAAAGGCTGGTGTGCTCAGTCTTTTGAGCATGCTTGTCTCTGAAGGCTGTGCCACTGGACTGACAGATGGTACCAAGAGGTCTGGTGTTGCGTTGCCGTGACGGCTCACCCGGAGCTCCATCCACAGCGCTCAGCATCACGACACTGCTTAGCTTGACACTCTCGCGCCCAGCCTCCCAGCTCCCATGAATAGTTTGTCTCCTTTGACACGCTGAAGGTCATGTGCCTCGCTGCCATGGCGTAATGCAGAAATAAGCCCCGCTGAAAAGATTGTTCAAAATGGAATCCCTTATTGTTCCGTGCGAAACCAGAAAGTGTAAAAACGATCCTACTCCTTGTTACATCTTTAAAACATATTTTAACTGCACATTGTTTTTGTGTGCATTAGAATGGACTCGGAGAGGGAAATTAAAGATGATCGGTATATCCTGTGTTTAAGCCTCTCGTGTTGCAGGAGTCGCTTTCAAAGTGATTCAGAGCATCTGAGCTCATTAAATGTTAATCAAAAAATCTATTTTCAGATCACTTTGAGATCAGTCGTGAGGATTTCAGGCCAGTTACAGCAGGAGGCCACTGCTTCTGAGAGCTGAGTGAACTGGACTGGTCTTTTCCAATGGAAATGCTGAAAACCGGATTTCAGTTTGCTTTTTCTCTCCAGCGAAGATGGTTTTGATAAAGCTCAAACTCTAACCTCAAAGTTTGATCTTGAGGTCCATTTTTCTTTAAACACATTTAAATGGCACAAAGCAGGAGGAGAGCAACCCCTTTATCACAACAGCTTTTGCAACACATGCACCCTCCTTTCCATTATTCATGATGTGTTTCCACAGACAGCCTTGAACCATGAGCCACTCTCTTGTCTCTCTTCTTCAAAACAAGAATGAACCTGAACTGCCTGCACCAGAGGGGCTCTTTATGTCTGCTTTTGGAAACATTAAAATGTCCAGTTATGCCTAAGAGTTGAGATCATAAGGAGAAAAAAAAGTTAATTGAGTGCACATTTACAATTTAAATGAAACTGTACACCTCTCTATGACCCTTATAATAATTTAACATCAAACAGGTGTAGTAGCAGAGAAGAACTTTATCCTCTTTTGGGAACTTCAATATCAGAATTTTAAATTTTGAAAATATTTGTACTTAAAAAAATAAAAAAAATAGCTGTGACCTAGAATCCATTCATCCATTGTCTGTACCCGCTTGTCCATGCGGGTATAGACCTGGTGCTCTGTCCAGATCAAGAGGTGGAGTTCACCCTGGAGAGGTTGCCAGTTCATCACAGGCCACACACACACACGCACGCATGCACACACGCGCACACACACACACCTTAGAGGACTTTAAAGTAACCAGTTAAACTTGCAATTGTACCTTTGGACTGTGGAGGAAGCCAGAGTACCCAGATTCGAATGCTGCAATTCCATTGACCATAAAGTTCTGAAAATAAATTTACTTTATGGAAAAACACCAATTTCAGAAAAAAGAAAATTAGCTACGTTTTTACAGTAGGATGAGAATATGCCGAAATTGAATTATTTTTGCAAAAATGCAATGGAAACACTTTTTTTCGCATCACGTCAGTTTGCAAACAGCAGTAAGACGCTTACTTGTAGGCACTGGCCTCCATGGACCATGCCCAGCTGGTTGCACTTGAGGCCTCACGGTTCATCAAAAGCTGAGTTCGTCCTTCACTTGTGTTTAATCTATAGCTCCTCTGTAAAATCGTTGGCTACTTTTTCCCAAAATTGTTGCATTCGTAGCCGGGCTTGTTGCTCCAACTGAATAAAACTTAATTTAGAAAATGAATTATATTCAGGAAACTACATTTTATTTCTTTTTCTGATATTAAAATTTGCTTGATAATCTGAAACGTCTATGTTGACAAAAAAAAAGGAAAAAAAACTTTAAGCTCGCAAGGTGTGTGTCCTGTTGCATGCAGCGTAAAAGTAACACTGCAATACAGAAAAAGAACATCAGACCTAAAGCCAAACATGGTGGAAGTATGACGGTCCAGGGCGCCACCAGTTATTAGGCTTAATGTGTAAAATGTGTAATGTGTAAAATCAGCATTTGAAAACTGAAGTTTGTATTTACTTAGATCATCTTTGATTTTAAAAATTGGAGTTTTGATTCTCTCAAGTTTGACAAAAAAAAGAACAAAAACAGAAGGTCTGTGAGTAGGCGCATACTTTGTTTTGCTCTATAGCAAAAATAAAACGGTGTACTTTTCTGCTTTTAGTATTAAGTTAAAACTATTCTAATTCTGTATTGCATTCAGGCCGTGGGTGTTTTCAAGGGTGTAAACACGCGCTAAGGCTTTACAGTTTCTGAAAGTGCTGGTGGAGCATTACTAATGCATTTTTTTCATGTTGTGGAGAAACAAAAGCATGATTTGATGTTGGAGGCGGCTGAGAACAAACAAGTGGAGGTTTAATAATTTCACTGCGAATCACTTATTTCCAAGTGGCCTAGTAAAATAGACGTTTCAAATTAAGATAAATGGATATATATATATCCATTATTATTATGGAGATTATCCTTCAATAATCTCTGAAGAGAAAAGTCACAAAATCCATGAACTCAAAAAAAATAGAAGGGAAGACAATCCAAATAATGTACTTATTACCTTTTTTAATGCGACGTAAATTAAATATGGCTTTATTTTTACACATTCACTATTTTTTTCTTATCACATAGCAAGCTTGGACAATTTTTGGTCACAAAATACAGTGAGTAATCTGGTGTGCTTCTGCATACACTGATCAGTGATTTGATTTTACAGAGGTTAGGCAAGCTAAGCAATTTCAAGGCCTCAGATCAGTACATCAGCTAATCAAGCTGCTCTCTCGGCTGCAAATTACATTGTTCAAGCCTCCTACAGATGCCTACTTGATTCCTCTTAAAGCTGCTTTTAACCAACTTTCAATTTTTCACGTATCATCTGAATTAATCACTTGTCACCAATGCGGTTCTCTTCAGTGGTCACTTGCTCCCTTGGGAATTGTTTGGCTTCACCTGCAAGAGCAAAGATATGGACATATTTAATTTTTACATGTTTTTCCATAAAGATTTTTTGCCAATTTTTCCAATTTATAGTTTGTTCAAACAGGAGTGCAGGGCTGCCCTATGTGTATTAACACCTGACTCTACAGCTAAAGCCCTCAGTAAATTTGAGTTACAGCAATTTGCTGCTTAGCTAACATGCTAAGCTGGCATTAGCATGTTAGCGCTTGAGAGTAACTTGTTTAAATACAGCTTCAGTTAACTATGTGCAGTCAAAACTTAAAGCAAAATTCATTCTTCTGGTTTATAATTAGCAGCCATTACAATCTCTCTTTAACTGTGGATATCATTGTAAAATGGGAACATGCATCGCCGCTTGGGTTGTGGGAGGTAATGCCAAGAAATCCAAGACCAGTCATCAGTCAATACAAAATAAAAACAGATGCTGTTCAGGAATGTAAAAAAGCAACAACAACAAAAAAAAACCTAAGAAAACCTATTAAATCCAGATAGTTAGGAGCGGTTTACTGAAGTAGTTGGCCAACAATAGTTTAGTTTCCGTTTTGAAATGACCTGTTGGTACTTTGGCTCTTCTAAACAGTGCTAGTTAATAGTGTGTGCAATAAACCTGCACCTTGAACAATTAAACATTTAATGAGCTGATGACATCACACAGGCAGTATGTTGTAAATGGTGAAAAGTAGTAGTAATTACTAAGGAAAACTCTGGTTTGTTAAAACAACAAAATAATGTGCTTGACTTAAAATACAGCTTTGTTAGCCTTGCAGAGCCAATACTATGGACACTCCCTGTTAACACAATGTTTACTGATCACATTATGTTAAGCACTCTGATGGACTTGTTTGCATATTTTAGCGTTTTGTAAAAGAATGATAGACCCATAACACACAGCAGAGTCAAGCTTAGTAGCCCTACTCAACACCAAAATATTATAAGTTCTCATAAAAAAAAGCTTTGTCAGATGCAGACCTTAAACCTGAACAGTAATTATATTATATTCTGTGGATAAGATAAAACTTTATTGTCCACAGAGGTGGACATTTTCCTGCAGCTCAACAAACAAAGTAAAACAGATTCATGCAATCACAATTTCATAAAATTTTTTAAATGCAAACACAGTTGTTGTAGTAGCAGCAGAGGTAATGCAGGCTTGGCGTGTAATGAAGTGCAGAATTTGCTCTAACCCTCTGGCGGTGAATCGTCTTAATGCGATGTTTGCCAGCAGGTGGAAATGAATCAAATTTGTTCCTACAGTGAAACCGACAACAAACAGTGATACTGCTCTCCTGTATGCAGGTTGGACAACAATCAGAGCCATTTTGTTTCCATGCAGCTGCCACATTAAAACATGGCAGGACAAGTTTGTGTTTGTGTGCATAAACAACAGTCAGTGATTAACAGTAAGCTGTTTGTTTCTAACGGATTGTTGTCAATAACTCATTATCTTCAGATGAGGATTAAGATTTATTGTTTTGCGAACAAGTTTATAAAAATAATTGGTTCAGTGTGTTGCTCTGCTAATGGAGAATAGTTTTGTGGAGTACAGTAGAGTGACTGGAGCTGTGAGTCATGACTACGTTCATGCGTAAATGAAGACATGAGCATGGCACAAAAGGAAATCAGATATCTGCACCAGCATGTTAAGCAGAATCTCAGCCACAAAGGAAACTCTGCTATCTAACCAGGCACAATGGTGGAAAATATAATGTATGCAAATGAGGGAAACAGACAAAGAAGCTATTCTTCCCTTCCACAGTCTGTATCAGATTCCTAACCATCTTCTCATCCCATCCACTGCCTCGAACTATATAATCAAACGTGTCTTTATTGCCTCATTTCTGTACTCCAAATGTTTAAATATGCTTCTTATTTGAAATGATCTATTCATTTTATGTGATTGGGAAATTTACAGTTAGGCAAATAAATTGATTTTTATTGTCTAGTTGCTTTTACTTCAAATGAACAGCAATAAATTCGATGTTAAAAAGAATTATAGCATAAACACCTGTTAAATTTGGTTATCAGAACCTCAGTAAGCAGATGTACCTTTTTACTGTGCGGGGAATTTATAATGTTAAAAAGTCATCCCTTGTAGATTATTACTAATACACTTTAAACCACCACATATCTTATTCTTTTAGCAAATAACTTTAAAAAAAATCTTTATACTCCAGTTAATGATTAAGCTAAAATTATGGATGTTTATTACAATAATTGATTCATCATAATTAATGATTTCAGCCCTACTTAAAATTGTAGGAACTTTTTAAAGGAACTTTCATGTAGTTTTGAATTTATAACCTTTTTATATCTTGATCTTAGTAACCACTCCGTGCGTAATATTGCATGCTACAAAACTGTATTGGTAAAACATGCCTATCTTTATTGTACCGGTAAACAAAGGTCTTCTGTTAAGAAAAGCCTCTTCCTGAATTTCTTCTAAAAGTAGTGCCTCAACTGCAAAACTGAATGGAAAATGGATTGGCTGTTTGAATTACTAATACGTTACTGTTTTGTGTGTTGTAGCTTCAAGGATCTCTGCGAAGGAAAATGGAAGGAAACACAACAGGACTGAAGCAGAACGGCCTCTCTTGTGGATTCTCAGGATCCGACTTTAAGCGTGTCCGTTTGGACGCAGGTGGCCTGGGTCACGGTTCCTGCAACCACAACTTAACCCACCCTCTGCAAGGGTCCTCAACCGCTGGCTTGCAGAGGAAGAACTACATGATGCCCCATGGAATAGGGTCAGACATGTTCAACATGACTCTGAAAGAAATGAAAAAGGAGCCCCAAGAGATTCAGTCTTGTGGCCACTCAAACTCTGAGATGATTTTCGACTTCAAAGATGAAGGTAGCGGGCAAATTGACCCGGAACTCCAGGAGCTGTTTGATGAACTGACAAAGTCGGTGCCTCCTCTGAATGATCTTGAATTTGAGAAGATCCTAAAGCAGGACGATACCTTTGGTTTGGACCTAGGTCGGCCAAATTCAGCAGGAGCAGCAGCCACTCTGTGTTCCCCGGTGGACAAGGTGATAAAGACGGAGCACTCGCAAGATTTCGGACAGGGCCACAATGGATCACCGCAGCTTCGACCGGCCTCAGCGGGTCCCTCATTCACACTGAACAGCACCGCTTCTACCAACACGTCGCAGAAAGGCAATGCCCAGAGCGGACACAGCAGAGCCATGCCCTGCTGGCCGGAAATATCCCACGCACAGCAGCTCAAGCAGATGGCAGCAAACCAGCAGCAACCAGGTGCTCTTCTGCATCACCAGCACCAGACCCAGCATGTAGGAATGACCGGCTGGACTGCAACCATGTGCCCTCAACCCACCACCAGCAGCTTCGCCAAAGCAAAAGTCTCTAACCAGGCCACACTCAACCAGCAGAAGATGGGCTCCCATAATAAAGGCATCAGCAACTGCCTGTTTAAGTCAAATGGGCACAATGGCTCCCATCAGTTAGACATGAAAGGTCTCAGTTCCAAGCCCACGTTGCACTTCAGCCCCAAAGTTTCTCATTCCACCAGTCAGTCCATGTCTATCATGACAAACTCGATGACCAAGACGGAGCAGCATCAGCAGTCGCCGTCACCGAGCCAGAACCAGGCACATTCAGCTCTCCATTTCCAGAACCAACAGATCTCGACGTCGGGTGGCGTCTGTTTACAACCCAAGTCGGTTTCTGCTGGGCTGCCATTCAGAATGTCTCAGCAGCAACAGGTAAGACCTCTAGTCGGGTATTATTTCCTTTTCGAGATTATAAAATGTAGATTTAAGCTTGAAAACCTGAATGGAAAACAATAAAATTCATTTAATTCTACACATGAAATACTTTTCACAAATAGAACAGAGCTGATTGTCCTCATCAAGAACAATTGGATTAAGTCAAGTGTGTTTGCATATTAGCACATTTCAGCAGCAAGGCAGTTCAAAGTGCTTTACACCATAAAAACACAATAGTGTTTAATTATGAAACAGCAAAAAATATTAGATTTTGTCAAATGCCACCATGAAAATAATCAAGCAAATATACATCAAATATATTAAGAATCAAAGACAACTCTAAGCAAATGGGGTTTTAGCCTTGATTTAAAGGAACTCAGTGTTTCGGCTGTTTTACAGTTTCCTAAAAGTTTGTTCCATAAAAATGCAAAACAGTTTTTAATTACATGACTGTTTATAGAAGCTTTAATTTGCAAATGTCGTATTATGCAACACCCTGGATGTCTTTGACATTTGGTACAGCACTTTTCTGATCACTCAAAGTGCTAGTCACTTTCACCCGGTAGCACTTTTATCCATCGATATGCAGCCTGGGGTTTAGAGCCTCGTTCGGGGGCCACACTTACATGTGGTAAGAAAACTGGAATTGATCCCAGAAACCTCTGACCACAAAATCTCTACTCTTCCCACTGAGCCACAGTGGCCGCTGTCATCAAATACCCATGGACTGGTATTTTACAAATACCAGTGGAGTGTACACTGCTAATCCCTAATGTGATGCTGAGGACAATTTAAAATGTCGACTCTGTAATGTAATTTTTTTACCATTAGAAAAAAAAATGTAACACTCACTGGAAAATTTTTTAAAAAAGCAAAGAAGATTGACTGCAAATACAGATGTACTGTTCTTTTATCCTTGCTTTATTTGTCATGAAGTTTAAACATTTACACCTGTGTTGCTGTACGTTGAGTGCTTGAAAATTAAGTCAAATTCCTTTTTTTTTTTTGCACAATCTTGGCCAACAAAGCTATTCGGATTACCTTGTTACCTTTGCTCCTACTAAGAAGAATTAATGGTGGCAGGAAAACTGGGAAGAAAATTACTCATGTTTTTATACGTTCTCATTTCAGTTTTTAAAGAGAAGTCAGTCAGTATTGACAGGTCAATATTAATACATTTTATATTTTTGAAAGCGCCTTTCCTGGCACTCAAGGACACCGTACAAAATACACAAAATCCATTAAAAAATAATAAATTAATAAAATCACTTGAATAGATTCATTTTTGTGCCCTAGTGAATGATGAAGCCACAGATTAGTAATTAGATGTTTCCTAAACATTGATCATTGTAAAATGAGAAGGAAAAATTACAAAAATGTTTCAGTTACATTTATTTGCACTACCAGCATTTTTGTTGGTGGCACTGATGATTTCTTAATTTTAAAACTAAACTTAGAAGTTAGATTTTTTTAAATCTATTTTTCAGTTTTTAATGCATTGAAAAGTAGATGAATTACAGTATTTATCCATTTTCACAAATCTCACAGAGAAGCTAGTGTGTCGTGCACAGAATGTAACGCCAAATATTGAAAACTTAAGATAATTGTTTACAATTACATCCATAATCTGTAGTGTTGCTATGAAACTCATGTAAATACCATTTGAAAGCAAAATTACTTTTAGGCACAGTAAAAGTAACACACTGCTTAGCCAGACTTCATATTTGGAGTCGTCTTCAGTCGGTTTCCCCCGGTTTGCAGCCGCCCCGCTGCCTCAAACGGCTCTAATGTGGTTCTGTTTGTTTTGGGACCTGCTCTTCCTAACGTCTGTGCCTTGGCTGCTGCGAGTCCCTTCGAAACGTCTGTCCCCTGCAAGTGTTTTGACGTTGACACAGATTGCCAGAGCATGGCGAATTAACATGCAGGACTTCTAATTTCTTTGCTTGTCGCGGTGGCTCCCTGTCAGGGCGCAGATATGCGCAGCGGGATTTGCTAATTGGAGGTTGTTAGCTACAAGGGACAAGTGGTGGAAAATGACAGTAATCTTCTTAGCCTGGTGCCGGAGGTTGAATCGTTGATTTGTTATGATTGGAGGAGATTTAGACTGTCCCTTCTTTCATTTTATGCGCCAACACTATCTGTGACTGCCTTTGTGTGAAATGATAATGTGAGCCACACAGAAAGCTCTTGTAAAAAGTGTGCAGATCAAGGGAAGAGCCTGAGCGACCAGGGGAGGATGGGTGGGATAAGGAGGAGAAAAGGAAGGGAGTTATAGACATCAAAGTAAACAAGAGTAAATGGCAAATCATACTTTTACTCTCTTCATCTACTATCTAGATGTTCTTCAGTCAATCTTGCATCTTTCATGTAACTTTCTGCAACATAAGATGTTTTAAAAACAGACCTCCATCCAAGCTATACAAAAAACAATTTAAAAAACTGATCAAATTATTAAAATCACACAAGACGTGAAAGAGGCAAGACGGACAATAACAAGATTGCTTACAATTTGTAAAAAATATATAAAATAAATACATTTCTTAAAAACCACACACATTTGTAAACCACAAATACAAAAAAAGAGGAAATATATATATATTATTCATCAGGATAGCAGTGCATTTATTCAGTGTCAGAATAATAGAAGTATAAGAATAAGTTGTTAACTTCATATTCAGACATTGACCAACACAATGATTGCTACGCTTTTAAAAGTTTTCTGTAAAAGTCAATATGATGATGTCACAACTTTGGAAGCTTCTGATCTCAACATTTTAGGTAGTTGAGGTAAATATACATTATATGTAATGTGTGCCTCCAAACATACTGCATCTGGTTTATCTTTATGTATGATTTCCAGATGCCTGGCAGCGCCACAATTATCCGATTAAACCTTTACATTAAATCATAAAGCTTATAGGAATCATACAGAAATAGAGGTGAAAATGCACCAAGAGTCATTTCAGCCTGCCGTGTAGACTAAACATGATTAGGATAAGAAACTAGAAATACAGCTAAAACTAATAAACGAAACTTTGGGAAACATAATACAAAAGTGTAAGTTAACGAAACGCATGCAAGTTTTACTAAAGTTTTATGTGCAAACATAAAAATGTGTATTTTTTCCACTAATTTCAGAAAGTGAAACTCATAAAATAGATCCACTACATTAAATATTAAATGAAATATTTCAAGTCTCTGTTGTAACTTTGATGATTATGACTTACAGATAACGAAGGCTCAAAAGACTTTGTCTCAAAAATGTACAATATTATTCAAGATCAATTAGAAAATTATGTTTTAAACAGAAATACAAGGTTTCTGAAAAGTATGCTCATTTCGATACACTCAGTATGTGGTCGGGGATCATTTATCGTGAGTTACCGCATTAATGCTCTGTGGCAAGGAGGAGATTGTCTCACCTTTGTGGGCGCCTTTTCCTTCCGCACTTTTTCCTTCCACTCAACTTTTATACAACACCCAAAATTTAGGAGACACTGAATTTTGGATCATTATCTGCAAGTCATAATCATCAAAATTATAAGAAAGAAAGGGTTGAAATATATGTGCAATGATCAATTTATTTTCACAATATTTATATATTTTTTATCTGTACTTTTATATCGATAAGCACATATTTAAAAACTTATAGAATCGTTATTACAAAAAATATATATGTTGCAGTGTCTCTGCCCATTCCATTAAATTTAATTTCAGCTCATATGAAATTAAACTTGGTGTTATTTTGGCAAAATGACATTGCAGATGTCTGAATGGGCTTCTGAATTTACAGCAAACTGGAGGCAGAAGCTGGAAACCGTTATCCAAACACGCTGTGGGATTCCAGCGATACAGCCATAGCGAGTCGTTTTACCAGCATGTCAGAGCCGCCAGAGGCAGGATATTCAGTTTGACCTGATTTTTAAATGCAGCAGCCTTGTGTGCGACGAGAGCTAAAAGAGAGAGGTACAGAGAAGCTCTTTCTATTTTATGACATTTCCATCCCACCGACAGCAACAGCCGTTGCTCGTTCCTCGTGCTGACACGGCTCGAATGCTTAGCTGGGACAATAGGAGGAGACCTGTCAACGCGGACGTCATCCGCAACAATCCTGACGATCGTCAAAGTGATGTCTGGGCTATCTGGGATTTTGGTTATGTTCTGTCAGTTTTCATTGAACAATACTGATTTCTACTGATGCCATTAACAAAACTATGAGCAGCATTTTCACTACATGTCTACTCTCTTATTAATGTGCCTAATTTTTCAGTGACACAGAAAGGAAGTTTTTAAACAGTATATTTAAACATCTGGTTTTAACTGAAATATTCAGCTTGTTGGAAAGTGTAGATTATATTGGGGCTAATGGGATTTCCAATATATTGGTTGAAATAAATTCACATTTTCTCTCTTGTCAGTGTTTTATATTTTTGGCACCATTCTCTGTGTCACGCAGACCTAGACGACAAAGACATAGAACTGTATTATTTTAATGTTTACAAGCTGAAATGATTTCAGAACACAAAAACTAACGCATCATTAAAAAAAGCCTTAAAAATGTACTATAATAAATTAGAAAAAAAAAAAAAAGAAACAGACTCTTCCAAAGCCCTTTGAATAACCTCAAGACTTAAGATATTGATGTTATGAGACTGCAGTTAAGTTCAAAGGGGGTAAAGTTTCTGGGACATCTTCCCCTATGACCTTGTATTTTCCTTGAGCTCTTTTGTTTTGAACAAATTATGCAAACACAGCGCTCATATTGAAGTTGAAAAAGTAACAGGAAAAAAAACAAAAAAACAAGAGCCGCATTGTAATTTTAGAACGTCTGTTCAAAAATGCAGATAATAGTGTTTGTCTGCCGCAGTCAGCTGGGACAGGGTTAAAAATCCAGCTAATGAGGAAAAGGAGAAAAAAAAAAAAGAGCAAAATCTTTTCTGAGCTGAATTAATAATGCCAGAGAAATAAAAGTCCTGAAAGAACAGCTTGATCCGTCTGTGTAACAGCAGTGACCAGCAGTGGGCTTCCTTGTGCTGAACAAATCTGTGAGCCTTCATTTGAACCGACACAGATTGGTGTTTATTTAGGACTTTTAATAGTTTTATTTCTAATATTCACTTTCTGAATTATGTTTTGTGATTGTAGCGTTGCTGTGCCTATTGATATATTTTCGTTTACATGAAGGCGGGAGTGATCAATAACTGTTTGGGGCCCCATGCAGAATTTAAATTGGGGGCTCTCTTCCAGTTGAAACCTTAAATTAATCATTCACAACTGTCTCTTTCCTGTCATACAAAAAGGTATTCAAAATAAGACAGACAAGAAAACATCTCATTCAAGTGAGGCAGATGGTTGTTAGTCTTTATACTAAGTTAGAAAGTGACTACAGGAAATGAGCTTCTTTAACCAGCAAATCAGGAACTCAAATGTTTTTTTTAGCTTTTTCCAATCCGTGAATGCACCACAATAAGCACTTCCAGGTCATGTCGACACTTAAAACTGTTCGGTGTGAAATCTATTACTGAGCGAAATAGACTTGATGTCAGAAGAAGCTCAGATATAAGAATCAATGTAAAGAAAATTGTTTCTGCACTGACATGATCAGAGTTCATTCAGAGCATTTCCACACCCTCACTGGTGAGAGTCCGGCAGACTCGGTTCATTTGTTGTGTCTTCTGATGATGTAGTTCTCTTTCACGCTGCACTGTGTCACACTTTGACCTAAACCCTTTGAAAACCCTGTCTGCCTGCGGTGGACACAAAAACCTCTGAAAAAGTCATGAGCACAAGTTCATTCTTAACAAAATGCAAACAAAAATGGAGTAGGATTTTTCTTTTGTTTTTGGCAAAAGACAATGAGCCATTTCTCCTGCTATCGCTAGACTCTTGTTTGTTTAGGTTGTATTTTACCCAGAATACCCGGTTCACTTCCTGCTTTTGGAGCGGTCTCCAGTCTGATTGGCGTTCAGATTAATACCACACCAAAGTTCACTCCAGCTGATCTGAGATCTAGGTTTTTTGTCCACATCAGTGTTCAACTGCACTTTTACGCCTCTGTTAATAAACCAGACTTTCTAGACAAAAGCTAGAATTTGATTAAAACAGACAAAACTGGACTGCTGTAAATGCACCTTGAGACTTTCAGCAGTGAGACATATTACCGAATAGCGACCTGTGTTGTAGTTCTTAAAGAGACACAGGAAGTAACTTCTTGCTTATCTAATAAAAAAAACTCTGACTAGAAACAGGGTAATTGCTCTTACCCATTGTCAAAATGGGAAGGTCAAAAGAACAGAACGAGGCATTCAAGTAATGCGTGTTGATCTTTACAAGTCAGGAAATGGCTACAAGAAAGAGCTAACCTGCCAAAACTTGTCCATATGTCCGAAACATTGTGCTGATGATCTTGTGGCACCACATCCTTCAGTAAGACTTCGAGCAGGGCCCAGTGGGTTGAGCCTGCAGGTCACTCTGGCAGCGCTGTGAAGGGACTACTTGTTTCCTGGGAAAGGGAGCAGCGGCCAAGTCCAGATGCCGAGGCCCTCCCCAGGGACAGCATCCTGAGAAGACTGGAGGAAGTGCAGTGTGAGAGCAGGCGAGGCCCGCGCAGCCGCAGGATGAGGGGCTAAATCACTCGGCTCCCTCGCTCTCGAGCCTGAGCCACATGTGGTATTCATTTAAAACAAGCTTGGGAAGAATAAAAACGGGAAAGGGGGGCAGAGGGGGGCACGGAAAACAGCTTTATGACACATCAGGATTAAAGGATAACTGAGTCGAGCTAAAAACACCCCTTCTTTGGATATTTACGTACAACAAGGGTGAGGTGGAGTGAGCCCTTTACAGTTTTTCAGTGATGGTCACCAGTTCTTCCACAATCGCTAATTGGAGAGAGTGAATCAGAACCTCAGAGCGGAAAGGAGAGATCTGTTTTGATGTTTCACTCAACGTCATTACCAGCCTTGATTTACTGTGTGGGTAAAAGTAAGTCAGAGAGGCAGAAAATGTTCAATTCTCTGGAAGTCATGATGAGCTTTACCCCCGTCATTCTCTAATCCGAGTTGTTACTTCTCACAATGTCAGGCCATTCATTTAGATTCGCTCAAAAGCACTCATGCGGTGAAAATACATAAACACTTTCTTTTTTTTACTCCTTTTGAGGGATCACAAAATCACCGCCCTGTGGTTATTCATTTTCTGCTAAAAATGTCTTCTAATAGCTTTTTCCAAATGCGCTGTTGGATTTCTAATCCATTTCACCCTGGGAAACATTTTAAGTCAACACAATGACTGACACTGTACACACAATGTGTTGACTTGGATTTAGTGCACATTAACCTCCTTCGTGAGCAATGTGAGGGTGTCCTCACATTGCAAGCCCAACGCGTGGTTCTCTTGGTGCGTCCTGAACGGCCCGCGCTGATGCCTAGAAAATATAAGATCTCAAACAGCAGCGAGGCTGAGAGCTTATCTGCAAAAACATACGAGGAGGAGTTTTTGGATGTCTCAATTAAATCCGAGTGTGGCAGGCTACAACATTTTAATCAGCGTCACGAGCCAAATGGATTTGCAGAGGATGGGATGTCTCCCTGCCAAAAGCACGCAGTGATCAGTAAAGGAGAGCTTATTAAATGGAGGTGGTCACGGCGCTGGCGCTTAACTTCCCATCGGCACACATTTCCTGCTGTCTCAGGGATTCTTTCCACTCTCTTTAGACACAATTATCAAGGGAGAGGCAGGCCTTGAGGAGGACGCGCTCTCTCTCTCTTTTGCTCATCCCCTTTCCAAAAAAAGCCTCTCTCTCTCTCTCTCTCTCTGAGTCTCCCTTTCTCATCTGCAGAGGGAGTAGCCTTGACCACATTCTGGAGTCTTAAGCATCTTTCACACAGACATTTAATAGCTTGTAGGATTTCGCCCTCTAGTGGTAGATATGTGTTTTTGCATTGATGCAGATTTTCCTTCTTGTGGCTCATTTCAAGACTCTTGGCAGGAAGTGAATATTTTATACACTCATCTGCACTTTTCACAAATACCATGACAAATTTTTATACATTTATCCATTTAGGCAATTTGATTCAAAAACCAGGAATTTACTCTACAGATTCACAACACAGAATGAGTATTAATTGATGTAAACTCTTGATATAGCTAATTAGTCATAAAATATAGTTTATTTGAAAAATTAGAGAACCAATTTAACACACACACACATATATATAGACTGTGTAGTCAGGCATTTTACTGAAAGGTTTGGTGGAAGGAAAAATGTCATAGAAAAAGGTGCACAAATCTATTCTAAGACTTAAGGCTTGAATTGTTGAATTGTAGCTGGAGTCAGAGCTTCAAGAGTCACCACCTATAGGCGCATCTATGATATAGACTAGAACTCTTCCGCATCTTGAGCTGGGTCACTACTGAACCAGAGAAATACATATTAAATATTATCAAATGGAGGATGAGAGACATGCATCCGATGCATTAATCCTCAGCAGATTCACAGGCTTTTCTCCTCCACACTATGCTGCAATTATGCAATAATTTATTGACTGTAAAGTACATGGATAGGTTTTTAGTAGATAGACATTTCTGTATTAAAAATGTTTCTATTCGTCTTTAACATTTTAAATTATGAGCAAGTGAATTTAGGCTTTTTTTTTAGCTATAAGCTGTTGTCATCAAAAATAAACACACATCATCACACACATCACTCAGTGTGATGAATTTATAGAATGATTTTCACTTTTTAAAAATAATTTACTGAAATAAATGAGCTTTCACATGATATTCAACTCTATTAAGATTCTTCACTAAATAATCTTTTATTTTTCCTCTATAAAAGGCTGTTCCTGCTGGCCCCAGGATGCCCACCAGTGGAAGCTTAGGAGTCCTGTCAGCCCAATCACAGCCACAGCCGTCAGCGCCTAGCAACCAGCAGAAAGGCCCGGCCAGAGGCCCACCCATGCAGAGACAGGTTAACCTGCAGCAGCATCCCATCAGCAACACAGTAAGCTGCATTTAGAGCTGAGAGAACTGTTCGGCATTGGTCAAGCATCGGCTGCAACTAACAATTATTTTAGTAATCAGTTTTTCTATCAGTTATTTTTCTCGATTAATCTGATTTTTAAAAATGGACACAGTCTTCAGATTTTTTTTATAAACCACTTAAACTGTTTTTATTCAGTGTTAGGAATGCATTAGAAGTGATAAAAAGCGAACAAGTCATTGGATAAAATGCAATGCCATGGCATTCCTTCAGTGTACACTGATCACTTGTCGCAAAAAAAACAAAACTTCTGACATCAACGTATGAAAAGCTCAGCCTCTGTTTGACTTATCGATACAGTGTAGAGATAATCTGGTGAATGTTATCTGGATTAACTGATTAATAATTTGATAGCAAAAGGTGATTAATAGGAGACTTTTGTACAGAATTGGAAGCAGATGAAGCTAAAACTGCCAAGTGAGTAGTTTTGGATAGAACAAATTGATTTATTTATTATCGATTAATAAATTAGTTGACGATTATTTCCGTAATTGATACTTCAAGATTAATCCTATTAATCATTTCAGTCATACATCTGTTAAGCAGCCATTGTACATGTCTAATTTTTTCTCTGCTTTTCAGGATAAAGATAACACACATGACCAGTTCAGTCGACATCTCACAAGACCACCTCCGGATTACAAGCAGTCGAGAAGCTTGGTGGGGATTCAGCAAGCAAATATCTTTCCAGGTACTTCTAAACATTTCATGCAAATTAGCATCAGCGTAAATCCTGGCTGGTAATCCTGAAACTTCTATGTCTCTTTAGGTCAGAACCCTGCACAGTCTCCCAACAATGGTCCTGACAATAACCTGCAGTCCATATCTTGCCAACTCTCAAGCGGGCCTACTTCAAAGATGAGCCCCTTGCCATCGGATCGCAGATTCGGTATCAGGCCAGACTGCCATCCAAGTTCCTGTATCAGCCAGTTCCAGCAGCAAAACAGTCACGGTCGTATAGGACTGAGTCAAAGTAAACCGAGATTCCTGGCACCAGGCACACAGGGGAAATCCTTTGGGATGAACAATGTAACAGGTGTGCAACATCAGAGGGCAACAGCTGACTTGCATTCCTCCAGGGTGCCAGTACAGAATCTAGGAGGCTCGATGACAAATGTCAGTCTGGGCTGGGGGTCAGCCAACAAGCAAGTGGCAGCTGGACTTCGGCGTCTGCCCAACCCACTGCAGTTGCAGGGTGTGCAAGACCTGCCGAACCACCCATACCAGCAGAGGCACGTCGGACCCCCCAACCAGGTAGCACCAGACGCCGGGATGCCAACCCTGGGAGACGCAGGCCAAGCCAGACCGAGTCAGGCCATGATGGGCTGTCCATCCCCTCTGGGAAACCTGAGCCAGGCCTCTCCTGAACAAAGGGTGCCGGCAGCCAGCTTTCCAGATGCCAGTCCCGGTTCAAGCAGCTACCAGAACAACAGATCCAACCGTCTGACCTTCGACTTCCTCCCGGAAGGGGACAACACAGTCCCTGGAATCAATGCGGACTCAGACTTCATTGACTCCCTGCTTAAATCGGGCTCTGGGAATGACGACTGGATGAAAGATATAAACCTGGACGAGATTCTGGGAAGTCACTCATAAGTTTAGATTACAGGCTGCAGAAAAATGCACCTGCAGCTCAAATCTTAGAGTTTATATCTGTAATGTAGAACGGTTACAATTTGTAAGTATTGTTCAAAAAAATTTTATAAATCCAAATTAATTGTTATTCATGTAAACAGAATTTCTTGGTTTTGTATTTACTGTGAAATAAATGTATGTTTGTGTTCGCAGTACATATTTGTCTCCGGTATATTCCCAAGAAACTGCTTTCCTGTTTTTGTTTTTGTGGACTGTATTTCATGCATTAGTGCTGTTATAACATCAAAAAAAAAAAAATAATACACACTGTGAAAAGGAAGTTACTTCTCTAAGTTTCTTACCCCACATTTAGCATGTTCTAGTATTTACCACACTGAATTTTCCAAAACAAACGTTTCCTCTTATTGTTCGGTCATTTTCATCTGTGGTAGTTTAAAATGCTGTTTTAAATAATGTAACCCTTATTTTTCTTATGTGATATTTAATACTCGGAATAGTAATTAGGGAATATAACACATGTAATTAATAAAAATTTATTTGAATAAAATAGAAGTTTATTTCTTTTTCTTTAACAAGACTTAACATTAAAGATAGGTCTCACACACTACACCCTCTCACTGTAGTGTAGATTGACTTGTAGAATAAAAAAAAAAATCAGTTGGATGGAACTGGTCTGACAATGTGAAATAGACACAGATCTCAGTCCAATGAAATTAAAGAACAAATTAGATAAACACAATGAGTAACATTAT
>NW_006800657.1:151844-153009 GCF_000485575.1 Poecilia formosa | reverse complement strand
TTTTATCTGGAAATAGTGTCTGTTTATTTTTGCCATACAGTCCTCTCTATTAATTATTGCTCAAAAGGTCTTGCCATACCAGTTTATTCCACTGTATTTACTTTAGTTTCTTAGTTTATTCTTGCATTTTGTTCTTCTTTCATTTCCATTTTGTTTCCTTTGATTAATATTATCCTCTCTTGGTTTATTGCTATGTCCACTTTAGTTTCTGTCCTGTTAGTTTTATTTTATCGTTTATTGACCATCATTAATCTTCACTCATCACCTGCTGCGCCGCCTAATCGTCATGTTTCACATGATGTGTTGATTTTCCTCTGTTCAGCGTCTGATTCTCTGTTTTTATGTCATAATTCACATCTAGTTCGTCGCTCCGTTTTATGTCCCGCTTCTCTGTTTCAGAGTTTTGCGCTATGTGCGCGTCGTGTTGTTTTTTTACCCCTTAAGGTGCGCAGCGGTCGGGAAACGTATCGATGGGGAAAAGGCAGATTGACGTAAACCTTTTAAAAACAACGGAAACAATTGCGGTATTCTGATTATTGAAATTTAAAAGTGCCGTGTTGTTCTATCACACCCGTTTCATACCGGACCACTTACAGCACCGATGTTAACGCTATAAAATGAATGCTCTCTATCGAGGTATCACCCATGGAGGGATTTCTTTATTTAAATGGTTTCATTTTTCAGAGGGATACAGTCAGGGTATCGTGATTTTAGTAATTACATGTATATAAGAGCGATTTTCTGTTGTCCTTCCATGGAAGCGGGCAGCATCCAGACGGACAATAAAACACTTTTTAATATAAGTTGCTGCTTTGACATGATCAGAGAACTGCCAAAACATATGTACAAAAATACCAGACAAAGTGAATCACAGCACCGTCATCAGCCGGTGAGACGCTGAACTGATGCGGTGAAGCCACCGGTAGCAGGAGTGGAGCTACGCCAAGAAGCTAACAAAGCCAAGCTAAGCTAACAAACACTGAACAGAAGAAGAGCTCCCATCGATACAGTTGCAGCCAGGCATGATTTAATGTTACACAATACAGTTTTAGCAAGTTGCTCAAAGTTTAAACTGGTATTGTTGTGCATTTAAGGCAGGGGTCACCAACTCCAGTCCTCGAGGGCTACCATCCTGTAACTTTTAGATGCGTGTCTGCTCAAACAC
>NW_006800657.1:149866-150872 GCF_000485575.1 Poecilia formosa | reverse complement strand
TGAATTCACGCTTTGCCTGGTTGATTTGGTCCAAACCAGTAGATGGAAACACATTGTTAAATTAGAGAAAAATAATGTTAAACTTCTTTGCTTGTCGTTTTCCTCTAGTGTCCCGAATTCAGGGTTCCTCATGTACAAAGTGGAAACCACACAGAGAACAACCAGTCTCCATTCAACTTCAGACATATCTAGGGTTTTATTCAGACAGTTAAATGCATCGAAAAACAGATCAGCATCACACTCAAACCATCAAGAAGTCCAAACCATGAAACAGACATTAATTACCTGAGAAAAGTAGAAAAATGAACAAAATACAAAAATAAGAAAAAAAGCAAAGGCGCCTTTGGGAATTGCTCGTGCAGCTGCAAACAAAGCAATTCGATTTGTTTATGTGAAGTGGAGGTTTTTATTAAGACGTATAGTCCTAATTTTAATATATGCATTGAAGGTGTGTCCACTCCTTCTAAATCTCTAAGCAGTTTAAAATTACCTAGATGGGATGGTCTAAATGATTTTGTCACCTTCTTTGAGACCTATTCTAAACCAAAGATGAAGAGAGAGAAAGAGCAAAGGTCCAGAGTTTGTAAAAGTCAGAGAGAGCAAAGGTCATTCTCAAACAGGATTTTCTCATGTCGGTTACATCTGGAATCTCTCTAGTTCCTCCCTTTCTAAACATTTGAGCAAAGACCCTAGCTGTCAGAAAGACATTTATTTTTCACCTAGACCTTGTTTTGTTTTCTCCAGGTTTTAAGCGTCTTCCTTACCCCTAGAAAATCACCAAAGAATTTGACTTAGGTGAACAGACAGAACTTGTATCTGAACTGCCTAGCATCTGTTTCCTTTTCTGAGCGATTCATTAAAAAACAGATTCCTGCATTAAACCTAAAGTAACATATAGGCAATTTGGAACCCAATGTTCTTATTTTAAAATGCTGATGATTTTATATAATATTGTACATATGGTTAAGTTTAAAAACTAGCATGTTTTAATTTTATTTTTCTAACA
>NW_006800657.1:142093-148034 GCF_000485575.1 Poecilia formosa | reverse complement strand
AAAAAAAAATTATTAAAAAAAAAATTGACCGAAAGGGCACTTGGGGGCAAGGAGCAAAAGGGGCAGGTGCTCAATACCCCCCAGTCCCCCCCTCTCTCTCTGTCTGCACGTGCCTGTTGACATGCTTATATGAGTTGTTTACCGATAAATCGATCATAAGACCCGTGAACATGAAAGGATCCTCTCTGGCTGCAGTGCACCCTCTCGACACAGGGGGCAGAATTTCCCATAAGATCGGTGTTCCAGTCAGAACTCTGGCAAAGCGGACCAGACTCTGGTACCGGTTATACAGGGAACCCAAAGACACAAAGATACCTCATACTCCCGAAGCGCCCCCCGCAGGGCTCCCCGAGGGACACGGTCCAAGTCCACAAAGCGCATGTTGACCAGTTGGGCAAACTCCCAGAATCCTCCAGGAGCCTGGATTAAAATATGTCATTAATAATCAGTAATAGTAAGAATAATAAATTCTTACTATTATTAATAATGCTATTATCATTAATAATAATGACAATAATATTGATCATTATTATTGTTGACAAGACATGCAGTGGCAGAACTGGGCCAACTGGTCTCTTCCCCTGCAGCTCCACTCTGACCTGGACAGAGGAGACGGTCAGGTGACGTACCACCTCAGTGGCGACGGAGCGATGTCCATCTTCACCATTGACGAACGGACCGGAGACATCCACGCCACCCGCAGGCTGGACCGGGAACAGCAGGCGTCCTATGTCCTGCGGGCCCAGGTCCGGGACCGGATCAGCCAACTGCTGCTGGAGCCCGAGTCCCAGTTCACCATCCGAGTCCAGGACATCAATGACAACGCTCCCAGGTTTCTGGACGGCCCCTACGCCGCCAGGGTTCCTGAGCGGGCCCCGGCAGGTGGGTCCGGACCGGTCCTGCTGGTTGCTCTGGTTACAGTTAGTGAGACAGTCTGCAGAACCAGAACCTAAACTGAACCTGACCTGAATTCAACCTGAACCTGAAGCTTAGCAGCCCGTCAGAGGCAACCTCAGAAAGAGACATGCTTTTATTGTGAAAGGTTCTGTGACTACAGTGCAAGCTGTATGTATTGAGGCCGCAGTGCTCTCAGCGGCCTCTGGGTGGCAGTGCTGTGTCTGTGTGCAGGAACATCTGTGGTGACGGTGACGGCGACCGACGCCGACGACCCAACCTACGGAACCGCGGCCCAGATCGTCTACAGCCTCCTGCAGGGCGGGCCTTACTTCACTGTAGACCCAAACACAGGTAGGGCCTGGTTCTGACCCAGAATCTGGCTCTGATTGGTCCAGATGTTGCTACCAGAACCCTTTGGTACCAGCCAGCTGGTTCTGTTGAGGAACAGAAGGGAGGCAGATCCTGTAGTTATCACGGTTCACTCATCTTTACAAGTCTCTGTCTTCCTGGTGGTTCTGCCTGTTGACCTTTGACCCCCGGTCCTCCAGGTGTGGTGCGGACCGCGCTCCCGGACTTGGACCGGGAGACTCGGGACCGGTACCAGCTGGTGGTCCAGGCCCGGGACTTGTTGGGTCGGAGGGGGGCTCTGTCCGGAACCACGGCGGTTACCGTGACGCTGACGGACGTCAACGACAACCCACCGCGCTTCCCCCGCAGTGAGTCTGACCCTAACCTCTGACCTGTGGACAGGCTCATTATGACGCCCCCTCCGGTCCCACAGGGAACTACCGGTTCAGCATTCCGGAGTCGGTACCAGCACCAGCCGTGGTGGCCCGGATAAAAGCCGTGGACCCGGACTTGGGTCAGAACGCCGAAGTGGAGTACCGGGTTCTGGATGGAGATGGACCGGGAACCTTCCGGGTTCTTACGGATCCAAACACACAGGAGGGTTTGCTGATGCTGCTCAAGGTACTGGTTCTGGACCCTGGTTCTAGTTCTGACCCGGTCCTGGCTCTGACCTGGTTTGTCCCCCAGGGCCTGGACTTTGAGGTCCAGTCCAGCTACTTGCTGCGGGTCGAGGCGTCCAACCGACAGACGGACGCCCGCTTCCTGCTGGCCGGTCCGTTCAACGACGAGGTTCTGGTCCAGGTGCAGGTGGAGGACGAGGACGAGTCCCCTGTCTTCTCCGAGTCCGTCCATCACCTGTCTGTGTCGGAGGACGCTCCGGTCGGAACCAGTGTGGGCGCCGTGTCGGCCCACGACCCGGACCGGTCCAACAGTTCCATTAGGTACTGGTGGAGTGGACAGCTTCAGGACCTGCTCCGTCCCTCTGTCCACCTGTCCCTCTGTGTCCTTCTGTCTTCAGGTACTCCATAGACAGGAAGTCGGACATCGGGGGATTCTTTGACATCGACAGCAGTTCCGGTACCATCAGAACCAGCAGGTTACTGGACCGTGAAGTCAGAGTTCAGCACAACATCACGATCATCGCCATGGAGACATGTAGGTCACATGGTGCGCAGTGTGGAGCCCTGATTGGCTGCCGACTGATAGGTGTGATTGTGTTTGCAGCGGACCCGTCTCAGGCCGGCTCGGCTCTGGTTCTGGTCTCTGTGACGGACGTTAACGACAATCCGCCGAGTTTCGGTGCCGAGTCCCGGACATTGATCTGCGAGGACGTCCGGCCTGGCCAGGTGAGCTTCACCCGGGTGAAGCCGAGGAGTCGGCTGACCTCTTGACCTCTGCGTCTCCTCCTGCAGGTCGTCGGGATTCTGAGCGCCATGGATCCGGACGACCCCGAGGACGGACATCATTTCCTGTTCTCACTGCCTGCAGGAAGTGATGCAAACCTCAGCTTCAGCCTGACTGACAACGGTGGTATGGGCCTGGGACTCTGGGCCGGAACCGGGCCGGGACTCTGGGCCGGAACCGGCTGCTGACTCGTTTCTCTGCTTGCAGACAACACCGCCTCAGTTCTGGCGCTGCAGCCCGGCCTGCGGCTGCGGGACCAACCCGTCCACCTGGTTGCCGTGGTGATCGCGGACAGCGGCCGTCCGTCCCTCAGTAGCACCAACACGCTGACCGTCTCCGTCTGTCGATGTGATCGCTATGGAAACCAGCGCCACTGCAGCCGGGACGAGCCGCACCATGTTGCTGTGGCAACCGCCGCGGTCCTGACCGGGCTGCTCACATTCCTGGGTACGCAAAGTGAAGCGGTCCGGTCGGATCGAAACCAGACCGGACCGCTTCACTGTCTCCTTCCTCCTCAGGAGTTGCCATGGTAACGGCTGCAGTCAGGTCCAGGCGACAGGAGGAGGTGGAGGATGAAGAGCGTGACGCCCAGGAGAACTTCGCCTGTTACGATGACGAAGGTGGCGGTGAGGAAGACACCAAGGCCTTCAACATGGCCGCCCTCAGACACCTGGACCGGCCCGACCCGACCGGCGGTTCCGCTGACCTGGAGGCCCGAAAGCCCCAGCTGCTGAAGCCAAACCTGGACCACACGGCGCCCCCTGCTGACTTTCTGCCGATGTCCTGGAATGGTCGCGGCTCGGCGGCGTGCTCGATCTGCTCCATCAGCTCCATCAGCTCGCCGGGCCCAGCAGAACCCGACCAGAACTTCTCCTTCCTCATGACGTGGGCCTCGAGGTTCTGGAAGCTGGCCGACCTCTACGAACCCAGAGGGGTGGAGCCTGAAGAAGACAGCTGATTGGATGGAAGGCGAACTCAGAACCTCACTAGACCCATCAGGCAGAACCAACTTGACTGGAACCACCAGTACCTGACCATGATGTCACCATGATGTCACCGTGATGTCACCGTGACGGCTCCATTGTTGCCATGATGTCGCCATGACGACTCCTTTTTCCCTGCAGTCTGTGCTAAGTTAATTGGAGATGTGTGATGTCACGTTGTGTCCTGCTGTTCTTTAAATTGTTTACGGCTTTGCTAGTTAGCAAGGCTATAAATGTTCAGAACTGTTTCACTCTGTCCCCATTCAAATAAACAAAAAGTCCAGTGTCTCCAAGTCCTTCAGTTTCTCCAAGTCCTTCAGTTTCTCCAAGTCCTCCTGTTTCTCCAAGTCCTTCAGTTTCTCCAAGTCCTTGTGTTCGGATCCGGCTTGTCAGCCATGAGTGCTACCGAGTGTTTGAGGCGGTTGTATTTAACCTCCTGATGTTCTGGATCCAGCGATCCACCAAACCCTCCAACGTCCTCCGCTTGGCTTCCTGGCTAAGGCTGTTAGCCGCTTACTGGATCAGAACCGGATCAGAACCAGATCAGAGTGTTCTGTGGTGGCGTTAAGCACATCCCATGTAAACAGGCCTCAGTTCTCGACTCGGATGTCGCAGGTTCCTGTCTGGGCCTGATGACCTTTGCCCCCCTGGCCGGCCTCTCCCCAATAATAGACACTAGAGCCAACAAAGGCTTTTTAAAAAGGAACTGGATCAGAACCAGAACTGGATCAGAACTCACAAAGTGTGACTGATTTGGAGTCTGTTTTGTTTCGATCTTTAGCTTTTTTTTTCTAGATCATATTTTATATTATGGATAAAAAAATGTAACTTGATGATTTAATGGTGTAAAAGTAAGTACACCCTGTAATTGGTTCTGGTGTTTCAGATTCATGTTGCTGGTCAAACTGGGTCCAGAACCCAGTGTCTGGGTCCACACTGACCAGATCCTGGCTGCTAACCCGCCTCACTCAGGTTCTGTTGGGTCGTCCTGTGATTCTGCTTACACTTGGATGCTGAGGTCTAATCCGGTCCGGTCCGGTCAGCCTTATTGGGTTTTCAGTGGCTCGACCCGTCAGTGGAACCATCAGAAACTTATGTTCTGACCCGTTTGGACCCAGAATGGTGGTTCTGTTCCAAGACTAGAGCCGGACTCCTCCTGTTGTTGTGGTTCTGAAACCAGAGGTCCGGGAGGTTCCGAATCCGTCGCAGCGGCTCCTCCAAGCCTGCAGGGGGCGGTACCGACCCAGTAACTCGATCAGCTCAGGAAGAAAAGCAGCAGAACCTTCGAGGACGTGTCGGAGTTTCCGGTTCTGTCTGAGCTGTTCCCCACACCGGTCCGTTACCTGGTCCTGGTTCCGATTCTGGTCCTGGTTCCGGGTCCGGTTCTCCTCCAGCGGCGTTTGGTCCCGGAGATGCGGGTGTGTGCGGGTCTGAGCGGGCCTCTGGTCCTGAGCATGGTTCTGGTTCTGGTTCGGGGCTGGGAGGCAGACCTGGAGCTCCTGGACCTTGTAGAGGAGGTTCCGCAGAATTTCTACGAATTCCTGCACCTGGACAAGGTGAGTTCGTCTCCATGGAAACCCGGGACCGGCACCACGTCACGGTACGCTCCGGGTTTTGCTGCCAGCTGTTTGGGAGAGACGAACCCACACAGAACCCGTCCGGGGTCCTGGAGGTTCCGGAAGTTTTCCCTGGTCCTCCAGGCAGGAAGCCCAGGTTCGGGACTCGGTTCAGGAGAACAGATTCGGGTCCAAATGTTCTGGTCCGGTTCCAACAGCCGCGGAAGCCTAAAAACCCAGAAGCTCCGGAACATTTATTATTATTATTATTATTATTATTATTATTATTATTATTGTTATTATTATTATTAAGCTGGCTAATAGCTAAGAAAGCAGATATAATTTATTTCTATCGCTCATTTCCAACAAACATCACTAGTAGAAAACTAGAAATCAAATTTAGTAAAAAATAAGACAAGTATAAATTGGCAGAGATTCCAAAAGCTAATAGTGTGAATAAAAACCAAACATTGAGTTTTAGCTGCAGCAGTTTTCCTCCATCTTTAGTTGAAGGTCAGAGAGAACAGATGAGTTCTAGTCTGACCCAAATCAATCAATCAATCTAATATTATCTGTACAGCTCATGTCAGCAGCAGGCTTTTCAAAGAGCTTTACATCATAAACACAGAAACAAATTCATGCAGCAGAGAATCAACAATAAAACGAGACATTAAGTCGATAAATTGATCACGTTTCAAATAAAACTAACCAGGAGTCTGGATTTAAAGGAAGTCAGTGTTTCAGCTGTTTTAC
>NW_006800657.1:136685-141255 GCF_000485575.1 Poecilia formosa | reverse complement strand
GCTGGTGGCGCTGTACTCTGCAGCAGTACAGCGCCACCAGCTGGTCAGACATTGAAAAACAACTTTAATCTGTTCAGTCAGTGCAGGTAGGGGGAGATGAATTATAAAGAAACTGACAAAAATAATTGGTTGACTTTTTTGGTCAAATGTAAAAAATAAACTGTAACAAAGCTTCTGTCAAATGCTTCAGAAAGTTCAGTTAGTGATTCTAAAATTAATGTAAAATAAAGAATAAATGGGGACAGAATTAATATTTGTTCAAATCAAAATATAGAAACAAAAATCCTCTTCTCCTGAAATATTAAAATTATTCACACATTTCTGTCAGTTGTTTTTATCTGTTGTATTATTCCAAATTAAATAATTTTAAATTAAATGAAGCAGCAGCTGTGGATGTGAGGAGAGCTAAGTTTGAAAAACAGACTGGAGTCCAGCCGTTCAGAGAACCGTTCAAAAGAATCGAGTCACTACTGAACAGCTCATCTCTACCAAAAGGTCTGACTTGGGTAATCTACGTAGAAATATGTTTTTAGACGTTTTCAGCTTTGGTTCCGTCTTCCAGCAAGGCGGTGAGTTTCTTTCTTGTTAGCTTTGTTAGCTGGCCGGAGAGCATCACAGAAGAAAACAATGGACCTAACATGTTAGCAACATTTCAACGTTAATAACTTTATTTTAGGTGTTAAGATGCAGTTGGTCAGCGCGGGGTGCAGTCAGTAGCACGCTACGTATCTTAATAATGTTCTAAAACAATAAAAGCTCAGCAACCCACTGAGAGAAACTGCAAAATATTCCTGCAGACATGAGTTCTTCCAAAGCTGGCGTCGTTTTCTTTCCACTGGTGTCTTTATGGTGAATGCTGTCATCGCGGAAGCATCTTTAACTGTCATAGTTTCTTGACATCTAAATTAATGTCAAACTCTGATCATGGCTGGACTAAGTGTGGAAATATGGGCCAGTTATATCTCGTATATTAAAACAAAAACCTTCATTTTGAATTTCTGGAGGCTTTTGTTTTGCCTCTGGCCACAGCGACAAGAGAAACCCTGATGGAGCACAACGTCAGCCAGAGCATAGAGCTACACCCAATAGATCAGGCCTCATTGTTCTTCACCTGTCCCCCTGCAGGACGCGGCGGCAGCAGACATAAAGAAGGCGTACCGTCGCCTGTCTCTGACTCTCCATCCTGACAAGAACAAAGATGAAAATGCTGAGACGCAGTTCAGACAGGTGAGACGCAGTTCAGACAGGTGGGTGGACCCGACCTCCAGAACCAGAACCTCATGGTCTTCCTTGTCCGTCCTCAGCTGGTGGCCATCTATGAAGTTTTGAAGGACGAGGACAGACGGCGAAGGTGAGGCAGCCGAGGGATGCCCGTCCTCCCTGGAGGTCAGCGGGTCACCAGGTGTGTCTCTGCAGGTACGACGACATCCTGGAGAACGGCCTCCCCGACTGGCGGCAGCCCGTCTTCTACTACCGGCGCGTGAGGAAGATGAGCAACGCCGAGCTGGGCTTCCTGCTCTTCCTCATCCTCACTGTGGGACACTACGCCGTCATCTGGTCCATCTACCTGGAAAAGCAGCTGGTGAGACAGCCAATCAGAGCAGAGCAGCGCTCAGACAGCCAATCAGAGCAGAGCAGCGCTCAGACAGCCAATCAGAGCAGAGCATGTCATGTGACATTTCCAGGATGAGCTGCTCAGTCGGAAAAAAAAGGAGAAGAAGAAGAAGCTGAGCTCCAGACCCCCCGAGGAGCTCAGGTGTATCGGTCAGGACCGCTCCGACAGGTACAGCTGTGACATCACCTGCGCCATAGTTTCCGTACTTCCTTCTGATGTTGCTGCATTGTTGCTGCAGGAGCCATGAGCGACCGCAATGGCAGGACATCCTCCCTCTGAAGCTCAGCATCTGGCTCTACCTGGCTCTCAAGAACCTGCCACAGACCGTACAGGTAGGGGACTGGACCGGACCAGAACCTAGGTTGAGTCCAGGTCTTAGGATCATCATGGTCTTCATCAGACCTCACTCTGGTTCTGGTCCAGGTTGTGGTCTCAGACCCGGTTTCTGTTCCAGGAGGTGAAGCAGTACTACGAGGACTACCGGCAGACGAAGCAGGAAGCTGAAGCTCAACAGGAAGCTGCTCCGAGTAAACACCTTTCTGTCCTTTCTGTCCTTTTCTGTCCTGTCAGCAGGTGAAACCACTGAGATCCACATCTGACTTTCAAGAGGCAGAAATCTGCAGCACAGCAGCAGCTACCTGGTTGCACAAAGGAAAACACAATTGAAAATAACCACAAGATTAAAACAAATTGCAAGAGTCTAAAACCCATCCAGAACCTGATCCAGAACCCATCCAGAACCTGATCCAGAACCCATTCTGCCTCTGTTCTGCCAGGAGAGAAACGGCCAAAGGTGAAGAAACCCAAAGTGGAGTTTCCGGTTTTCATTCCTCCAGAGACACAGCAGAACTACGACCAGACGACGTCCATCGAGGACATTGAGGACCAGATGGACAACTGGCTACAGGACGCCAAGGCTCCCAAGAAAAAGGTGAGACGCAATTGATGAGACACTGAACACTACAGAGACAGTTGTCCTCAGCCTGTCCCTCCGTCTTTCTGAGGACCTATTCATTCCTCGAACTGCTGTTAAAAAAAATGGTGACTAGGAATTACTCCAGCATTTTGGTGCCCACATCTATAGAGCCGCCCCCGTATCGTGCCGCCACGTATCGTGCCGCCCCTGTATCGAACTGCCCCCGTATCGCGCCGCCCCCCTTTTCGTGCCGCCCCCGGATCGTGCCGCCACGTATCGTGCTGCCCCGTATCGTGCCGCCCCTGTATCGAACTGCCCCCGTATCGAGCCGCCCCCCTTATCGTGCCGCCCCGTATCGAGCCGCCCCCCTTATCGTGCCGCCCCTGTATCGAGCTGCCCCGTATTGTGCCGCCCCCGTATCGTGTCGCCCCCTGTGCCTGGCATACAGTGCATATCTTCTTTACCCTCCAGGAGTCCGGGTGGACAGAGGATGACCTGAGCCTCCTCAGCAGGTTGATGGTGAAATTCCCTGGAGGAACTCCGGGCCGATGGGAGAAGATTGCCCAGGAACTCGGACGATCTGTTCCCGCTGTGAGTCTGAAGCTGTTTCCAGAAGAAATCACTGGTCTCAGGGTCCAGGGAAACCTGGTCCTGGTTCCCCTGGACCGGTATGGGTTCCGGTCCAAGTCCATTTGTGGTGGATTCGATTCTGCATGTGTTGCTGACCTGAATCGTTTTTCCTACTGCAGGTGACAACCAAAGTCAAACAGATGAAAGACAATGTGAATCAAACCTCAGGTACCTCGGTTCTGTTCTTCAGCTCCTGGAATTTGGGTTTATTTTGGGTTCTGCTGTGACACTAAGGTCCAACTGAGACAGTTTCAGGTTCCCTCAATTTGAGGTTCTGTCCTTCACATCTGGTTCCACCCAGCAGAACTCTGATGGAACTTCTGTTCTCTCATGTTCCAGCTCTCGTCAAACTCTCAGATTTAAAGTCTCCTCCATTTCCTGTGAGGTCATTTCCTGTGGATGACATCATCACTCAGAGAGTGGGCGGGGTCAGTGAAGAGGAGGAAGAGGAGGAGGAGGAAGCTGCTCTGGTGCTCCGAAGGAGGAACAAGAAGAGTTCCTGTGCGGATGGTTGGGAGGGGAAGGTCCGCGGCCGGCGGCAGAAGGACTTTGACCCAGCGGCAGCGGTGGAGGAACAGGAAGAGGCGGAGCTTCAGGAGAACATGGCCGTCTGGACGCAGAACCAGCAGAAGCTTCTAGAACTGGCCCTGCAGCAGTTCCCCCGCGGAACCGCAGAACGCTGGGACCGGATCGCCAAGGTGGTCCCCGGAAAGACCAAGGTGAGGCAACCCGGTTCTGGTTCCCTCTGTGGTCTGGTTTTGACCCGGTTCCGTCTGCGTTCTGGTTCCAGGAGGACTGCGTGACCCGGTGTAAGATGCTGGCTGAACTGGTGAAGAAGAGGAAGCAGCTGAAGAGCTGATGAGCTCTGACTCCGCCCCTTCCTGCTGCTGCTGCCAGATGATTGGCCTAATGGTTCTGGCTCACCTGCCCAGGTGTGCCGGTGCCAGAAGGTCAGCTGACCTCATGTGCCTTACATGTTCAGCATGTTGCCAATCAATAATCAATACTCAGTATTTATTGTTCCCTTCAGTTTTTATTGTTTGTTTCCAAATAAACATTCAGTCATCGGCTTGCTGTCTATATGTTCTAAACCCGGTTCTGTTCTGAACTTTAGGTCGTCAGAGAGGAGGGAAACATGTCAGTGCGGGATCAGGAATCTGTTACTGTTTGAAATGTGTTCATTAATTAAAAATAAACTTTACTATAAAAATGTAACCGGATATAAAACCACAGACAATCTCGCCGTTTCCCATTTTTCTTCTTCTTCTTCTTCTTTGTTTTATTGGCAGATGGCAACTAATGTAAGGTGCATTTACCGCCACCTATAGACACGAATACGTAGACGCCTCATGGAGCGGGTCATAGGTCATAGGGTGGGTCATAGGTCATGGAGCGGGTCATAGGTCATA
>NW_006800657.1:135054-136605 GCF_000485575.1 Poecilia formosa | reverse complement strand
TTAATATATTTGGTAATCAGAGAAATGACTAAAGAGAGTTTCTAACTTTTGATGTGATTATTTAATGTTTTGGGGCATTTCTGAATAAAGAGCAGAATGTTTTATTTGATAGAAATGATTCTGATCATTTTTATATCAACATTGATGAACAGACACTTTTACAGTGTTTAAAGAACATATTTACATAATTCCATAATTTAATCTACATTTAACGTTTCAAGACAACAAATTATTTTCTTGTATTTATTTTTTATACATTATTGAGAAATGACTTGATTTATAAATCAGTCATTGTCAAACATTAAACTACATATTTTTCTTACTTTTTTCCAGATAAAAATATTTATTACAGGATGTCAACTAGCAAAGAGTGAAGATAATTGTAACAGAGTAAATTATTTTTATTTCATTACATAAGCTGCATTAATACCGTGATACTTCAGATTGAGATATTTACACAAAAAGTGAAAGAATAAAACATTTATTTATTAAACTGGGAGCACTGGTCACAGGCTTCAGTCTGCTGGTCTCACTGGGAGAACTCAATGACTTCTGAGACGTCCTGGTTCACAGGCTGAAGCCAAGGATAAGAGAGAAATTATCCACAAGTTTGCTTTTATTTTTGAAAATCCTACCGGTAGTGACGCAGTGTTTCCTGCCAGCTGAGTCGTGCAGTGTCATTAACATTAGCATCTAGCACCGGCGGTTCGGAAGGAACTTTTGACGTTATCAACTCTATCTGTTCGGCTTTAACTGACGAGCCAGAAACGGAACCGGCAGCGAACTTCCAACACGCTGAGTCCAGAACCAGGTGAGTCCACCAGCTTTACTTGGGGGGCTCAGTCGGGTCAGATCCCGGACAGAACCGGACAGGTTAATCTTGTGGGTTTTCAGTGGGTTCTGTTCATATCTTGGTCGGTTCTACAAGGAAGATGGGTTCTGTTCTGTTGGTTTTGGGCTCCAGCTCGTGAAAACCTGAGGTTCTCTTCAGACCAATAACCCCGGAACATCCAAGTTCAGTTCAGATTCGGCTCTTTGAACCTGGTCTGGGCTCCTTTTGCCTGAATCACTGCGGCTTGACGTTCTGCTGAGGTTCTGGAGGTTCAGGTTGATTTGGTTCTGGTGTCGCTACTGATAATACGGCATAGGTCCTGGCCGGCCCGTTTGCAAGTGTTACCATGGTGACTAGAACAGGTTTTGGTACAGGTGTTGCATCAAAATCTGCTAATTACGTGGTTAAATATTGTTATAAATACACTCAGATGGCGGTGAAGAGGTGGCAGAACTCTGAAAAATAGTTTTACGTGCTGACATAATCTACTGGCCTGTACAGTAAGGTCACGGATTATTATGGCCATCAAAATCTGTGACCAGTGTCAATTTGACTGAGAGTTAAATATGGTTATAAGTGTGATATGACTGTAATGAAGAGGTAGCAGAAACATTAAAAATCGTGTTAAAAACGACCAGCACACTTAGAATCATTTCTTAATCGTTTAACGACTTATTAAACGGTCACATTTGGTTTACATATTTTAATGACAGCACATA
>NW_006800657.1:130798-134515 GCF_000485575.1 Poecilia formosa | reverse complement strand
TATCAGTATCAGTGATCGGCCCTCATGGGTGATCAGTATCGGTGATCGGTATCGGGAGGAAAAAACCTGATCGGCACACCTCTAGTATGCACTAATCCTTTATTAGAATATCCTAAAGTATTTTAAATACAGAGGCGTTTGTAAGAATAAAACAGTATCAGACAGGGGAAACTGGTTTTTATTGGAATTAAGTTAAAGACAAATACAAATCACTGCAACTCTTTCTTTAGGCATTAATCGGTTGTATGACAGACTTTATCAGATGCCGCCACAATGTGTCCACTGAACTGCGCAGGTTACTGTGTTCCTGAAATGATGGGATATTAATATTACACAGTTTCAGTCCCACATAGTATCGCCACCAACATCTATTTAGTAAAGTTTAATAATAAAAAAGAGTGTAATTAAACTAAAATGTAGGGACAGAAAGGCCCACAAAACAACGTATTTTGTCCTGATTAACTGCCAAACAATAACGTGTTTAACGACATTGCAGGCGGCAAACTGAAGCCATTTATAAATATATTTACAAGCTGCTGTCACGTAAACTAAAAGCATGACGTAATACAGCAGCTTAATGAAAGGCAGGAATAAAATAAATTAAATAAAGCTTATCGTAATCTGCATTGAAATAAAACATATGAAACGAAACTTTCACAGGTAGGACGTATTTATAAGAAATCTGCTGAGTCAGCAGTATGGGTGAATGAGTGTTTATTTTTTATTCAATGTCACATGCTGTTTTTATTTTGTTTTTTAATTATGTAAAGCACCTTGAAATGCCTTGCTGCTGAAATGTGCTATACAAATAAAATTTGATTGATTGATTGATTGATTGATTTGTGAATGAGTGTCTAAGCTTTGGGTTCCTCTAGACTTGCTAAGGAGCTATAGAAAGCCATTTACCATAATGTGGTTCTGAGCAGTCCAGTACCAAGAGGTTCTGTGGATCAGTACCACCCTCATGATGTTTCCAGTCAGTAGCAGGTTCTGGACCGCCATCCAACCCAAATATTTCTCTGGTTCTGCTTCTGACCCATGGTTCTGGAAACCCAGTCCAACCTTTGAAGGTTATGTTTTATTTCTGATTCCTGACATTTCATTATAATAAATTTTACCTGGAAATAAGTTCTGGTTCTGACTCGGAAGGTCCAACAGAATATTTCTAGAGAAGTGAAGGGTCCTGATAAGAACAGGTGATTCAACTGTTCATCAACCACCTCCGGGTCATCTGTGAACAGAACCCAGAAGATCGGGTCAGTGGTTCGGTTGCGTTGAGTTGATCCAAGGTCTGGTTCTGTCCCCAGGTGTGATGCAGCAGACATGTCCCTTCAGGCCACGCTGCAGGACCGGATCAGCTCGGCCCAGGCGCTGCTGCAGCGGGCGGAGCATCTCTGTCCGGGGGTTGAAGGTCACCAGAAGCTGTGTGGCAAGCTGCGGGCCGAGCTGCGCTTCCTGCGGCGGGTGGAGGCCGGAGAGCTGCAGGTGAAGCAGTCTCACCTGCATAGCACTAACCTCACCCACCTTACCGCCATCGTGGACTCAGCGCAGAACTTGGAGGACGTTGTGGCATTGTTGCACGTCTTCAGCTACCGGGACGCCGCTGGCCGCTGCCGCACACTTGTGGTAGACGTGGTGGCCGACGTGGGACTCACCTGGGTGAAGGCGGTGGGCCGCAAGGCGGAGGCGCTGCACAACATCTGGCAGGGACGGGGCCAGTATGGAGACAAGAGCGTGGTGCGGCAGGCGGAGGACTTCCTGTTGGCCAGCCGCCAGATGCCCGTCAACTACCGCCACCCCCGCATCGTCTTCGCCTTCTACAACGGCGTGTCCAGCCCCATGGCCGACCGGCTGCGGCACCTGGGCGTGGCGGTGAGGGGTGACATTGTGGCCGTGAGAGTGGAGGAAGAGGAGGAGAAGGATGAGGGAGAAGAGGAGGAGAGGGATGAGGAGGAAGTGGAGGAAGAGGAAGAGGAGGCCAACCCAGATGACCCAGAGGGAGAGCTGGCGTCTTCCCTGACCCAGGTGCAGCGTGGGACGGTGCTGGCTCGCCTGGCATTCCCGCTGCCGCCGCTGCCAGAGGAGTGTGGGCGGGTTAACCTGGACATCACCACGCTCATCGCCTACGTGTCGGCGCTCAGCCACGGTCGCTGCCACTTCAGCTTCCGGGAGCCGGTTCTGACGGAGCAGGCTGCCCAGGAGCGCCGGTGGCCGGTTCTGCCCAGCCTCGATGCCTTCATGGCAGGCAAGCAGCTGTTCGCCTGCCACGCAGCCGTGACCGACTTCCGCACCATCCTGGACACGCTGGGCGGGCCGGGCGAGAAGGAGCGCGCTCAGACTCTGCTGGCCCGCCTGCACCTGGTGGACGACCAGCCGTCGGAGCGCAGCCGCCGCCTCACGCCCAGCGCCAAGGTCAACCGCCGTTCCCTTGCCATCTTTGGCACCGGAGATTTCCTGAGAGCTGTCACCATGACAGCCAACAGCCGCTTCGTCAGGGCGGCCGCCAATCAGGGTGTCCGCTACAGCGTGTTCATCCACCAACCCAGAGCGCTAACTGAAGGCAAGGAGTGGAGGGCCACGCCCATCTAAGGAGGCCACGCCCACTTTCACCAGGGCTGATGGGGAATGTAGTTTCTAAACTGTTTGGGATGTGATTGGTCAGCTGGGATCTGCATGTTTCTGTTCAAATTAGAACAATAAAGATTTAGTTCACTTGTCACAGGAAGTCACCTGGATTCAGTCCTTTCAGAATAAAAGTCCCTTTTAGAATCATGTATTGGAGTGAAAACAGGTTCTTGTTCTGTTTGTTTTCATCTCCATCCTGTAAACATGCCTTCAGGTGTGTCATTGGAGCGATGTGCAGGTCCCACCTGCTGTAGCTCACCATCATGAATGATCCTGGGTCCTCCCCACTTGCTAAAATGCTACGCAACTACAGGACAGTTAGCTTTACTCAGGTGTTTTCTTCTTGGAACCAATGTATTGCTCTCCAGATCTGAGACTAGCTTTCAATAAAAAAAAAGTTTAAATCATTATTTTGAAAGCTGTTGTCACTGCTTAGGGTTATATTCTCTTGAGATCTAGCGCCCTCACCAAGATGGCGCTGATCAGCAGCAGCCAGGAAGTAACTTCTGGCTTCTTGCAGTCTCTGGTTAGTGTGACCATAGACATAATAAAAGAATAGACCCTCATGGACCGCTCTCGCCTATTGTCGCTGACGAGATTTAGGGCGGCCATCTTGGAGCGGTACTCCACTCCACTTAGCGTTGCTTATTCGGTTCAGTGTAAGCCACTATATTGTTTAACAAGCTTCCGTTTTCTTTCGTTGACCTTCATTAGCTTAGCTCTCAGTTGACGCGTTTCTGTCCCACGATATGCCTTTGTGCATCTTTCAGTGAATTAAAGAAGTACAACATCCATACAAAGTCTGACGAACTTTACTTTTCTTTGAGCAGATGTTACAGATGACTCTTTAATCTGTAACATGAAAAGTAACGTAACGGTCAAAAAACTGTGTAGAGCTCAGTTGAATGCGCCACATTCAACTTCCTTTCATAAACTAAGTGACAGCACTTTTCACATAATTTCAATTACGTCCATTAGGTGGCGCTTTTCTACAAAAATCATCATGAAATGGAATCTTATTAACAAAATATCTAATTAAGCAAACAGCATACACAATAATAAACAATGTTACAAACTGACATTTTTGGCTCT
>NW_006800657.1:116399-128765 GCF_000485575.1 Poecilia formosa | reverse complement strand
CCACAGGTATTTTTCTTCCGGTCTCAGTTTATTCCCGGCCTTCGAAGGACCCGTCCTACTTAGACCGGTCCTTCGAAGGATGCAGACCCTGAATTCGGACACAGCCTATGTCTGAGTGTGGCGGTCTTGAAGCGGAAGTGACGTGTCCAGTTTGGCCACTGTTAGCTTGTTAGGCTGTAGTTCTGAATGTAAAATGGTTCTGGGCTCGGTTCTGCTGTAACATGCCTCTGGTTGGACCGGAAGCGGAGCAACAGACTCTGACGGAGGTGAGAGCAAACTTTATTGAACAAACCGAACCGATTCCAAGTTCAGGCTTATTGCTAACAGAACCTCCTCCTCCTGCCAGTGTCGGTACCGTTACCCCACAGAGACTCTGAAGGACCTGCAGTCGGTCCGGGCTCGGTTCCGAGACCTGCGGCTGTTTGTGGACTTTTACTGTGAGTAAAAGAAGTTAATTTAATTTAATGAGGGCAGCAGGTAATCACAGCGTACAGCAGGGGGCGCAGCAGAGCAGACTCGCTGAGCTTAATTCACAAGCTTTCAGACTATATCCGAGATTCTAAACCGTTTCTGTTCGGATCCGGATCAGAACCTCATTACTGTAGAGCGGTTGAGCCTGAAGGAAACCGGGTCCGGTGCGGGTTGAGAGGTTCTTGATCCTGTTGGGCCAGACCTTCCAGTGAATAAGGCTGGATTGTCTGTCCTGAACCTTTAAACCAAAAAGTATTCACACTGCGCAGCTTCAAAATGCCTTTCCAGTTTGACCTTCACATTTCTTTGGAGTGGTTCTGGAGTGGACCGGCTGGAGTCTGGACCAGAACCTGGTACACTCAGAGCTCCAGATTAAGGTGATGGTGCAGCGGACCCCATCAGGTTGTGATTACTTTCAGGGAGATTTTCCAAGGATCAGATGTTTCTCTGGCTTATCTGCCAGGAACCTCTTCTAGCTAAAAGGTGCAGCAGAAAAGCTTTTTCTGCCCGTCAGGTGTTAGGACTCATGTAACCATGGCAATCTCTGTGCAATGTTCTGATGTCTCTCCATGATCTCATGACCTTTAGCAGGCTGGCCAGTTTCCATGACGACCAGGCTCCAAGTCAACCCGTTTCCAAGACCCTATCTCGGTTCTGACCCGACACGAGGAGAACTGCTGCTCTCTGGTTCTGTGGTTCTGACCCACACAGTTTCTGGCCCGGCTGTGGTCCGTTGGGTGGATCAGCATGGTGTGGCCTGGTTCCGACAGTTTGAATCAGAACCGATGTTCTTGTGTTTCGCAGGTTTTCCAAACAAGGAGACGAGGAGGCTACTGCACCTGTCGGGAACGCTCCCTGTCTTCTACCAAGGTCAGGCTGTCGGCCATCTTGGCTCTGCGGGTTCCGGTCCGGACCTATTGTTCACCCCGGTTCTGGTGTCTCCACAGGAAGTGCCTACAACATCCCGGTGTGCGTCTGGCTGCACCAGACCCACCCGCTGTCACGCCCGCGCTGTGTCGTCTGTCCCTCCGTCGCCATGGTGATCAACCCATCCTGTCCTCACGTAGATTCCTCCGGTACCGTCAGTGTGGACGGGCTGCGGAACTGGACTCCTGTAAGCCTACTGTCTGACCCCTGACCCCTGACCCGCGAGGCTAAGCGCTCAGTGACGTCACTTCCTCCCAGGGTGTGTCCAACCTGACGCTGCTGCTGTCAGAGATGAGGCTGGCCTTCCAGAAGGACACGCCCCTTTACGCCAGGAGTGTGGCTCAAGCTCCGCCCCCTGCAGGAGTCAGGTGAGTTCCTTACAGGTTGGGTTGTAGGTAGAACCTAGCCGGTTCTGACCGGGTTTTATTAAGTGGTGTAAAGGTATCAGAACCAGGACCAGGTTCTGATAGTGGTTCTGACAAGCCCGTGGCTTTTAGATGTGGTTCTTGAGGTTCTGGTTGGTCTGATGGAGGTTCTGGTGGTTCTGGTGGACGTTCTGGTGGTTCTGATGGTTCTGGTTTAGGTTCTGGTCACCTTAATGTGCTTATTAAGGATTCTGGGTCAGAGGTCATATAGGGTCCTGGTTGGGGACAGTCCTGGTGATGCGTCTCCATGGTGATGTACCGGTTTTGATCTGGCTTTGTCTCCTCTTCCTGTAGCTCCTCCCCTTCCTCCCAGCAGCCCCAGAGCCCCGCCCACGGCCCCGCCCACCTGGCTGAAGGTAAGCCACTCCATCTTAGAAGGAGGGTGTTGCCTAGCAATGGCCCATAGGTGGCGCCACCCCCAGGGTGAAAACATAGAACAGTATGGGTGTGATTGCCTTCAGAGATCTTTTGAGTTACCATGGTGACGTAATTGGCCAATACCACAGTATCTCATGTGAGAGCTGATTGAGCGTTTCTAGACTAAGCCCCTCCCCTTCTGTTGCAGCCAACCAATGGGAACAGGACAGCGTCAGGACATCGTACACCGAGGAGCTGAAAGGGATCGACTTCGGGGCTCCGCCCTCCTCTGGCGGCGCCAACCCTTTCCTGAGCTCCTCGCCTCCAGGTGAGATGGGAGTTATAAACCCCGCCCCGCAAAGATACGCCATCCCTTTTACGTAGCGTTGGTTCTGTTCAGGATGGGCTGCAGCTGAGCAGGTTCTGAACTCATACCTCAGGTTCTGATTTGGACCCGTCTGTTGCGGACCTGGCCCGCCCCGCAGGTGCGCCCCCCACTGAGCCCCTCAGCAGAATGATGGGAGCTTTGAGGCTGGATGGAGGCAGGCGGTCAGAACAGAACCAACGTGGTTCTGGAGATCAGAGTCCAGCAGCCGAAGCCGACCTGAGGAAGGTGAGGACGGGTTTTACCTCAGCAGTGTTTCCCTGGGGACTCGGCTTGGGGCGGGGGCCATTTTGGGGTATGCAGCTTGATCGGCCCTGCTTTGTTTAACAGGACCTGCGTGTGAAACCACAAGGCTGAGTCAGCCTGCTGCTGACAACTTTGCTACTTTTGTACTAAATTTAGTACAGAGACAAATCAGTAATGGTTAAAATCAGTCAGGCTTTTAAATATCTGTGATCGGCCAGAAAACTGAAATCAGTGCACCGCTACTTTAATGACAGTAATCAGTCTGTAGAGCAACAGAGTAATGACCATCAGTGCAAACAGAGTCTACACCGTGTTCCAAGTTATTATGCAAATTGGATTCAAGTGTCATAAAGATTTCATTTTTTGTTGTGCTATTAAATTCAGAGATGGTTTTGTGTCTCAGGGCTCTTTGAATCACTATAATTAATTTCAGAGATCTGCCAGTGTCCATTATGACGATTCTATTGGGCAGCCTAGAGCCCCACCTTTTGATTGACGCCTCATTCGACCAACAACGTTATGAAATGACTTTTTCCGAGCCAATAATATCCAGAGAGCGACTTGAGCTCATTCTGACATGCCTGTATTCTTTCTAGAACATTTCTCACTGGTCAACTGGGAAACTAAATCTAAAGCCACTGATGTGTAGCCAACACCTGTCCTGTCATAAGGATATAAGGCGTTTTGGGGTTTGTTTTGACATGAGTCCACCAGCTGCATGCGTCCTCATGCATGACTGGGTTTACAGGACTTTTTCTCACCAACGGAGAGACACGTTGGCAGAACGTGTCAAAACTGGATGAATTTCTTCAGCAGAACTTCACAACTCACGGGAGTGGATGACTATGGCCGTAGGAGCTGACAAGTTTTGGATCTGAGAATACCGGAAACATTTGGTTGTCCGCTGCTACAGGTAGAGCAGGTGGGCAGAGCGTACCGAAGAGCGAAAATGGGGGGCCGAGGGAATGGTGGCGCGGGGGTAGTTATCAAAAAGCAGTAGAAGTAGAAAACAGTTGCAGCCACCTGGCAGTTCCTCAGCCCTGCTTATGTTGTTTTCTTGCCTCTAAAGGATCATGTGTGAGTATTATAAGTTGGATTAATCACATATGAGAATAGTTATCGCAGTCACCTTCATTTGTAGAGAAATTATGTATTTTTCTGTTGGTAGCAAACTTGGCCTGTTGCTAAGCCAACTAAGACCACTAGTCTGTGTATAAATGGTGTAAGCAGTGATTTTGACCTTTTACTGCAACATCAATACTTGTATGTATTCCTTGTTTATCCTGTTACAGTTTCACAGAAAATTGATGTCAGTAAATTATTCAAGATGTCATCCCTGAGTCTGTGGAGCTTCTGCATTCGCTCTGTTTAGCTGTTGGATAGCGGCGAGGTCTATTCAAGAACACTGGAGCTGGTACAAAAATAAAATGCCTCCATAAAATAAACACATAAAATAAAAACTACATTCCAAGTCTGTATACTACATCGCCCTTCAATAATCATTAGATGTTGATGGAGAAGTCGGGCATATCCGACTACCTGATGAAATAGTTACACGATGTTTCCCTTACGACAATCTTAGAACGTTGGACGTTCAGCTCATCTCAGCTGATGTGTCTCCCAGGTATCGGCTCACCTGTCTCCAGATCGGGCCGCCATCTTCATGGCTCTGATCACCATGACTGGGCGGAGCTTCAGCATTGATGATGTCATAGAGGCGGTTCAGCATAATCCAGATCTCCCTTCAGCGCTGAAGTTCCTGACGCACATCTGTCCGATCTGTCGTGATCAGGTGTCCTTCAGCAAGGTGACTGTCTCATCCAGCCAATCACAGGACAGACAGCGCTCTACTTCCTGTTGGGTCTTCATCTCTGCTTGTTTTCATGCAGATCATCACCATGACCCACTGCTCCTGCTTCTTGTGTCAGAGCTGCTTCACTTCCTGTTTCTCCATCGCCATCAAGGAACGCGCCATCCACCAGCTCACCTGTCCGCAGTGCGGCCAACCAGAGATCAGGGGCCAGGGGGCGCTAGAGGAGTCCATGGACTACTTTAACCTGCTGGACACACAGGTGAGTCTGTCAGGTGAGTCAGTCAGGTGAGTGAGAGCTGCTGGGAGTCCTGACGTGTTGTGCTTCCAGATCCGTCACTTCCTGCCTCCTGACATCCATGAACTCTTCCAGAGGAAACTCCGGGACCGAGCCCTGCAGGAAATGCCCCGGTTCTGCTGGTGCGCTCACGTAAGAACCTCACTGGGCCCGGTTCTGGTGAGACCATTAGGGTCAGAACCTTGGCAGGTTGTTTATTGTTTCAGCGTTGCTTTGGGGCGCTCCATGAATCGGACCGGTTCTGGGTCCAGTTCTGGTCCAATCCAGGATCCATCAGCGTGTTTGTTTTTACATTTCGTCCCTTCTGACTGCCAGATGCTTCAAGCGCTAAATGATCATTGCAGGTTGAGTCAGAGTTAGAGATGCACCGACCCAATACTAATATCTGATACTGACAAATGTTTAGATCTGAATTTGGTGAAAATGTGCCCTGCGGGACGATCTATTCAGACTAATTCTATGCTTCGTGCTCTGAGCAAATGTACGCATGACCACAATAAAAGCCAATTTGTGCAACAAGCACCAGTTCAGAGAGAATGTTTAGCTGGAAACGTTGCTCCTCCTGAGAGATCCGGCCTTCAGCCACACAAACTCAACATGCTGGTATTTGTTGCTCAGAATCTGTCTTGACTAAAGTGGCTTCAGATCTGCTTATAGACTGTTGAGACATCTGGTCTTATTTAGTGTGCTTTTGTTACTTTGCACTTTTTGTTTATAAAAATGGGGGTTTTGCCCATCTTCTCAATATAAATATAATGATATGCAGACTTCACAATCTGTACTCTTTTGGTTGAATGTAGTTTTTATTTCCACTTTGGTTTTATGTTGTGTTCAGTTTTAGTTAACAGAGACTGAGAGTCCATTTTAGGTTGTTTTGTTTGTTTTGTTTACCAGTTCCGTGTTCTTTTGAAAATAAAGTGTATTTATCTTTGGTAGGATGTTCTTGTATTATTAAGTCATTAAAATTACATCGGATCGATATCGGCCAATGCTAAATTGAAATTGAGAAAAGTGGATCATGTATCGTGTTATTCACAACAAAGTCACCTTTGACCTGCCAGTGACCTATGTGACTTTATAGTCACATGACACCTGGCATTCAATCCCTTTTGTTCTCACGCGCAGGTGTGCTTGAGTACAGGTGTGGTTATGCAAAGCTAGTAGCTTTTCTGTTTAACGCAGTTTTCTTCTTGTGCTTGCAGCCTTGTTTTTGGTGAGTCTTGTCTTCCAGGGGCAGCAAAAGCTACTTTCTGTTTCCACCAGATAAGTGCTTGTTTCTCCGATGACTGCTAAGTTTTGTTTTTCTTTTTTCTACAGCAGTAGTTTATTGTTCACTTTGATTTGTCACTTGCTTATTTGTGGCTTTTTTGACTCGCCTATGGCATTTTCTGCTCTCGCTCGAGTCCTTTAATTTGCCTGTATGGAGATTGTACTTGTGGTGGTGATATGATGCTGTATAATTTATGTTGCTCCACCTAACTGGCTTCACTCCAGCCTGATGACAAGCGTGACTCGTAGCCCTCGTGTGCATCTCGCTGTCGGACAATGCGTGCCCCATCTGTAGCGTCGTGCTAGGTCAGGCTAAATCAGCTGACTGCGCTGGAGCAGCCTACTGACTGGGCGGGATCTGCACAGCAAGACCTGTTGCCATCGGGACAGATGGCGTGCCCAATGCAGCCTGGAGGCACCTTTGGTTTCGGCAAAGAGAGCCAGGTGCACCGATTCGGGTAGGTTGTCCACAAAGGTGGATCACCTGACTACTGAACTGGCCCAAATGAAGGCCGTCTTCTGGTGTTTTCAGGACAATGCTGGTAGCTGCGTAGCACTTCCTTCTGAGTAGGATGGAGCATCAGTCCACGGTAACAATGCCATTTCAGTGGCAACCTTGAGTACCCAGTTCCTCGATTACCTTCTGGAGCTGAGCTCCAGGGTCTCTGGTTTCTCCCTCAGAGGAGTATATATGGGAACTGCATGCCTGGTGGCCATGCAGGAGGCATCCAGGTTTGGCTTGGGGCAAATGCCAGTTTTGGGACCAGAGACTGCCAAAATCCTGTCCCCAATCAGGGGTCCAGACATCGTACTGCTTTCGTGTGGCACCGTCTGGCTGTGCCCTCCCAGGCATTCAAGAGGCAAATTGGCTGGCAGGTAATATTTAATGTCAGCAGTCAGTTATTTTACACCAGGACAAGTCGGTAGCTGGACTATCCACACCCGGATTTGTGGGCGCTGTACATTCTGTCCTACGGGTACCTTCTTCAATTCAGAAGCTAGCCCCTTGTCCCTAGCTGGGTGAGGAGGATGACTGTCATCTGCATCTTATACGCTTATCCCTATTGGAGTTACCAGAGGTGCTGGTGCCCATCTCCAGTGGTCAATGGGCGAGAGGTGGGGTCACCCTGGGCAGGTCACCAGTCCATTGCAGGCCCAGATCCACTTTCCCAAAGTATATTGAGAAAGTTGTATGTATGATGGCTAATGCATGGGTGCCATATATGCGCTCACTAATACTTGCACCTTGCAAAGCCGACCTCTGCCTGCAGGAGTAAGATGTCACTCTACAAGGGGCCTGCCATGACTGCTTCTGGACACCATGCACAGAGCAGTCTCCTGGAAGTCACCAAGCACCTTTGCTTGATTTTACCGGGTGAATGTGGCTTTGCCTCATCCCCTTCAAGGCATCTTGGAGCAGCACCCTTCTACATCCCACAGAGGTAGGCAGTGTAGTGGTTGTTCTTTTAGATTTTGTTGACATAAGTCATCCAGTGCTTAAAAATCCACCCTCTGGTGGTCAGTACAACCAAATTTATGACTGTAACTATGGTTCTATCAATCCAGGATGACCACCAGAGTACTCTGTCTATTGGACTTCTTGCGGCATGTGAGAGTTTTGAGGGATTGAGCGCCAGGTATCATGTGACTAGAGTCACATGGGTTACTGGCAAGTCACAGGTGACTTGAGCATGCACAAGAATGATCATTCAGTGCATGAAGCTCCACCTCTGGCGATCATCCGGGATTCATAGAACTACAGAGCTATAACTTTCATTTCAGTGTTCCTTTGGGATGCTCCATGAATCGGACCGGTTGAGGATGGACTGTCCAAGCTGTAGGAAGAGCACCTGTTCCCAGTGCAGGTCACCTGTAAGACACACACACCTGCAGTCTGAGCGGAACTCCAACCAGAATCTGACCCGGTCTGTCTGCTCTGCAGTGGTCTCCTCACCATCAGGGACTTTCCTGTGCAGAGTTCAAGGCGTGGCAACAGCAGACCCAGCAGGACTGGGACAGCTCCATGTGGGTCTACAAAACCATCGGTAAAAACACGCCTTTAAGTAATCGAGGTCCGAGTTCATACCAAGGTTTGATCTGGACCTGGTTCTAGCGTCTGACTTGGGCTTGGATCCGTCAGGGTGGCTTCATCCAGTTGGTTCAATCTGCATTTGGACTGAAAGGAAACAAAGTTAATTGTCACAGTGCAGAGTTTCCCCCAGAAAACTAGCTGAGCCCGGTGGCCGAGGCAGTCCACCATGTTTTTGAATTAAAAGATGCTACGTTAACAGGAATGTTTCTGGAATACATCGTTCACAACGCTTAAATCCACAGCTAGTCTTAAAACACAAACCATAAAAATACAATTAAAATAAATAAACAAGGAGATTTAATTTATGAAGCACTAGTAGGGACCAAACTTTATGTTTCCTGAGTTTTTAATAAGCACAGAGAATATTTGTTTTGGTTGCCCAGGAACAAGTTTTTTCTGATCTCCATAGAGCAACTCTACCTGACCAGAGGTAGGGATGACATTTGATGTGGTGCAGTTTGAAGCATTGTGGTGCTGAAAAACAAAAAACAAAAAGAAAGAGAAACAAAGCAAAACAATGTGGAGCGTGACTATGAGGCCAGCGCAACAGCTCAGGCTGAACCACTGAGGAACACAACAGAGCCATGCGCTGGGCAGCAGGTTGAGATGTAAACGCCACTCATAATTCTTTGTTCACAAAGATATAATTCTCTCTGCATGGCATGCTCAACGCACATCTCTGAAAGCGCATCTGTAGATTACATTTGCAGTTTCACAAATGTAATCTATATAATTGCCAATAAGGTGAAGCTTTTCTCCAACGACACTTTCCAAATCGTCCAGTCTGAGTGAAAGGTGAGACGTGATCCATGCCGAGGTAAACTGCAGCCGACGCGCAGAGACGCCTGTGGTTGGTGCGGTTTCACCATCAACTGTGAACCTTTCAGGAATGATTCTGCTCTGCCGGTGAAAGGCTGAGCACCGCAGAGACGCATGCACTACAGAGATTATTTTAAATAATTATAAAAAATAATAACAAGCAACGCTTAGACTGGCAGGGGGGCAAGTAAAACCTGGCAACCCACCACAATAACGGCAGATGATCCCTGAATGGAGAATACGAGGAGAAACAAACTGACCATTATGCAGCCTGAAGTAGCATAACGATAGATAGCACAGGATAACCTAAACCAGTAGACGAGCGTCTGCCTCGGTAAACTGGGATCTGGTTTAGGAGCCGATTAACTAAAGCATCTGCCTCCTGTTCTACTGCTAGAACCTCTAGGAACCAGCAGGGAACCTGCAGTCTGGTACCTAAGGGCTCTGGTATGAATATCTAAACCGATCGTGTCTCTGGGGCTGGTAGCTAACCGCCTTTCTTCCTCCAGTAAAGTCTTGTTTGTCCTCAGAGTGTCCTAGTTGTCAGTTCGTCTTCAGCCTGTCTAGAGGAGGGTGTCTTCACTTCACCTGCTCTCAGTGTCGCCATCAGTTCTGTGGCGGCTGCAGTCAGCGCTTTGCTCTGGGCCCGGTGAGTCCATGTTCTGCCAGATTCTACCGAGTTCTAGTCTCCTCATGACGTCTCCCTCCTCAGGCTTGCAGCTTCTCCGGTCAGTGTGCGTCCAGAGGTTTACATGCGCACCACCCCAGGGACTGCCTGTACCACCTGAGAGACTGGAGCGTGGCCCGGCTGCACCGGCTGCTGCAGGTTAGCTGGACCCGGGTCTGGGCCTCGACCAGACCCGGGTGAACTCGCTGGTGATGCTCTCCTCCCTCTCAGCACTATAGAGTGACTCCTTCCTGGTTGGAACCGTCCAGTGGCAGCTTGGCTCAGTGCGGTCAGACAGGTGAGGTCATTTCCTGTTCCGGGGAACCCGGCGCTTCGCGGTCTGTCTGACCGGTGTGTTTGTGTGGTAGTGGCGTGTTTCGTGCTGGAACTGCGAGATGACAGCGGTATGACGAAGGAGGAGCCTTGTGGACGGCCGGCGCCGTACGGAGGATACTGCCAGTAAGGTCCAGTCGGAGGCTGTGCGTCCTCCGCCTGCGTACCTGTTCAGGTGAGCTGCTGTCTGTCCCAGCAGGGCTCACTACAAGGAGCGTCTGGTGGAGCAGATCAACCGCTGCGGCGCCGACCCGGCTGTCCTCTTCAGTCCTGCAGAGGTGATCGCAGAGCTGCGGCGATGGAGCGTTGTTGTGCCAACCAGAATGCCTGAAGAGCCAGAGCCGCTGTACGCCCATCGCCTCCGCCTGGTCAGTGACATCATCATGACTGGCTTTTACCTGGAACCGGGGCAGCCTGCCGGTCCGGTAAACGTTTAGCTGCTGAATCGTCCACAGGAACCACATCTGGTTGGTTAGGGTTAGGGTTAGACAGAGGCACTTTCAGCCAGTCACAACCCTCGGTTCGGTCTCTCTACAGGTGCTGACCAATTGCCTTCCTCTCATGAAGCAACGAAGCACTCCATCAGTGACATCAGCAGAAGCTCCGCCCACTCCACCTGTCCACAGCCCAACCAAACAGATGATGGCTGATGACTTGAAACAGGTCAACGGGAACCAATGAGAGAAGCTTCCAGTCACAACTACCTGAGCTAATTGATGTTAGCATGGGTGTTAACAAGGTTAACGAGCTTCCATCCACTCATCAGCTTTCGGTTTATTTAAATTATTCTTTTTCTAGGATTGATTAAACAACAAACTGAAATGGTTTGAAACAAGAACTGAGAACCAGATCTCTTGAAAATGAGATCTAGATCTCAGCGGGGTTTACCTGGTTAAGTAAAGGAAAAAAAAACTCTGATCCTCACAGCTCAAAATTCAGAGTTCTTTTAAAAAGGTGAAGCTTAACGAGCATCAGTGATTAACGAGGTCAAGGTTCGGGTTCCACTTGATCAGTTTTCTGCACTTTAATAAATTTGTCATCTTCTCACTGTGTAGTTTCTGTCTCTATGGCAACGGTGTGTTTCCAAACCCAGTAGAACCCGTCTGATATTGAACCCGACTGCTCTTCATCAGAATGTCCTGGTTCTAGTTCTGGTGGGGTTAACTCTGTCTGGTAGAGCCATGTAGGTTCTGGGAAGCGATGAAGACATTGGTGATGAAGATTCTTAATGTTGCTCCATTTAATTCCCAGAAAGGTTCTGGAGAACCGTTGTTTGTGTCGGAAGGTGTAATAAGACCAGGCTGGAAGAACCGGATCAGAACCGCTCATCGGGGTTTAAAGCTGCAGTATGTAACTTTTACTTAACAGTTTAAACCGTCGCCATGGTATCATAATCTGTTAAAAAACTCGATCTCCATCTACCATCTGAAGAAACATCCAATCAGAGCCAGGAGGGAGGGGCTTAGTGCTGTCAATCAACTTCATGTATTTGCTGCTCAATGTGCTAACGACCCACCCTTCCATGTCGCCATTGTGACCGACCCGGTACGGAAATTATGGGTCCGTTCTGGGTATTCTCTGACTTTGTGAAACTAAACCGGGTCAGAACCAGAACTGCTCTAGAACAGCTTTAAATGTGAAGAATGTCTTGATTCACCATGAAAATAAAACTCCAGGATTCAGGTTAAGTTTTTAGCTTTTATTAAAATATAAAAAGAAAAAGTTTATCAGTAAAAACAAAAGTAACCAAAAGGTTAAAAATGATTGGACAGAAGTCAAACTTCGAGCAACACAGAGGTTGCTCGTCTGGGTTCTGATTGGTTCTGTGCTCTGATTGGCTCAGCTGCTCAGGTGGTCCTGGCAGCAGCTTCAGGTGTGACAGGCTGCAGCGTCCTCCAGGGATCCTGCAGCATGGAGGGACTGAAATACCTCTCCACCGGAACGTCTCTGGGCTGGAAGACAACAAGCCGAGTCACAATGTGGATTAAAGGAACTGCTTCACACTGGGGCAAACCGGATCAGAACCGCTCAGGTAACCTTCTGCTCACCTGGTTCCACTTATAGCATTGGTCCGACACTCAGCAGCAGGTTTAAACCTGAAATGAACGACGGTCAGTCTAAAAAGAACGTTCTGAACCAGCTGAAGTGGAACCTTGGTTCTGTTCAGAGTCATCTGCTCCAAACAATCAGAACCACAATAGAACTACGAAAACTGGAGAATTTTACTATTATTTACAGAACTCTTGAAAATACTGATCAAACAGGGT